>NC_089504.1:49829650-49907150 GCF_036850995.1 Saccopteryx leptura
TTTTCTGGCAGTGCCTTGCAAAATAGGAAGTTTTCTCTAATGGCTTCTCCATCCACAAAATGCACGTTGGCCAAGAGCTGACAATGTCCACTAATATCCGTCGACTCATCAAGTTGCAAGGCAAATTTCTTACTGATGCGCACCTTTTCCAAAACAACAGTTTCAATGTCCGCAGACATGTCATCAATATGTCTGGCAATTGTGTTATCTGAGAGAGGCACTTTAGCTATCTCTTTGGCCGTGGTAGGGCCAAGCATCTCATTTACAATGGCTTTACAAGCTGGCAGTATTAATGTTTCTGCCACAGTGTGGGACTTTTTTGATTTAGCTTTGAGTTCAGCAACAAGGTAGCTAGCTTTGAGGGCTCTCTCGTTTACCTTTGTGGTTTTTCTCAAAAAAGTTGCCCGTTTCTCATTGTTTGTATGTAAGCATACAAAATAGTCCATCGGCTTGTTTTGAACAGAAGGGTGTTTCGTTTGGAGATGGCGTTTAAGCTTGCTTGGCACAATGGTGCTATTAAGCTTCTCACCACACACCAAGCACAGCGGAGTGAGTGCTATCTCATCCCCGGTGAAAGTAAATCCAAATGAAAGATAGCTTTCGCTGTATTGCCTCGAGCTCACCATCTTGTCTTTTTTCTTTTGTCGACCATTCATACTAGGGCCTTCATCTGGGTCAGAATTTTGTCCAGGGCCCTGTTCGGCATTTGCATTTTCCCTTCTCAAAAACTTTTCCATCACTGTCACTTGCTCGTCTTGCTGAGATCCCAAACTGTCACAAGAGTGAAATATGCCTGGCAGAGGTCCTTTAAATAAATTACATTTATTAAAAAAAAAGTTAAAAAAAGAAGGATAACCCCTCATATATACAGTCTCATGTAACATCTCTCATATATACAGTCCCATGTAACATCCCTCATATATACAGTACCATGTAACATCCCCTTATAAATACAGTCCTACGTAACACCCCCTCATATACAGTCCCATGTAACATCCCCTCATATACAGTCCCACGTAACATCCCCTCATATACAGTCCCATGTAACCTCATATATACAGTCCCATGTAACCTCATATATACAGTGCCATGTAACCCCTCATATATACAGTCCCATGTATCCTCTCATATATACAGTCCTGCTAATAGATACTGGAACTTTCATCAAGGTTGTGGGTTCAAATCAATTTGGCAAATACTCTCTATATAGAGAGACTAGACAAAATCAATTTTAGAAAATGTTGGGTACTTGTGTAACATCATAAGTCCTCAGAGCATCTCTACTGTCAGATTGAGAAGTTTGCTTTCTAGGTAAGGATTCTGATAAATACTAGAGTTCTCCCTGAGGTTGTAGGTTCAAATCCCATGATCAGCTGGGTGCAGGGGCCTTGGTTCTGTCTGTTTTGATGGTGTATATAGAGATTTGAGCTCTTTAAGAAGATGACCCTTCAGGAGGCCATATACAATATAGATAACATTGTGATGCATTGTATATCACCCTCTGCGGGGGCCCCTTTTAAAAAGAAAAAGGTCAAATATCTATATACACCATCAGGATAGACATAACCAGCTGAGACTGAGGCTTCATCTAGTTGTGGCAACATTTACCTCCAGTCCTGACCAGGATTAGAAATCGGGACCACGGGGCGGAGTAGCAGCTTCAACTACTCACCGCGGCCACATAATGACAAGTGTGCGGCAGCCCGAGCGGGGACCTTCCTGGGTGTGGATGAGAGGCGGCCTACTATTGGTTCATTGCTAGTGGTCGGGATGAATCCTAGAAGGTCAGTGAGCGTTTCCTGTGCCTCCACTCTTTCTGTCGCTGATAGCTGGAGGGATTGTGAGGGGAATGTTTATGTTCGGATGGAGGCGGCTTGCAGTGGGCTGGATAGATAGCCTCCGCGGGCCGTATCTGGCACACAGGCCGTAGTTTGGGGACCCATGTTTAATTTCCCCACAGCACACCTGACCATGTCTCACAGCAATCTAGTGTGCCGCAGCACACTGGTTGAAAATCACTGAAGTAGAGTATAGATTTGGGCCAAGTGGTTAAAAGCCATTTGTCCCAAGCCATGGTACCCCAACCTCTCTTGGTGTTGTTTCCCAGGCATCCTTAACTCTCCTTGCTCTTTCCCCACATTTGGGAACTCCTAAGATTCTGCAATTCTGACTGTCACCTTTCTTGATTTACCACTTTGGCTTTGTGTGTATTGGAAAGTAGCCTTTCTTTCCCAGCCAACTTCAAACTGTTAATACATTGAGTCAATACAGATGTCCTTTTCTGTGGGAACTTCCAGACCCCTAGTGAACATCTGCTCTCTTGGGTAATGAGAATACACTTGATCAGAGAAGGGAAGGAAAAATACAGTCTATCTAGTAGAAGCCAGATTACCTCTCAAAAGGGAGCTGGACTAATTCCATGTCAGCTCCCTAGGCTAGGGCTTCCAGGTATGCTAACAAGCTGCTGTGTCTCTGATTATGCAAACAGAAGACCGGCAGGATTCTGACAGCCACCTGGCACTACCGACTTGCTATCTGGAGTAATCTGATTCTGTCATAATATAAGTAAACAGCAACAATAACTAAAGTCATTGCAGATAGAAAAAGTATGGAAGGAAACATAGCAAAATATTAACTATGATTTTCTCTAAGAAGTAGAACTAAGAATGAGTTACACTTTTTTGTTTATCTCTTTCTGAATTTCATGACTTAAAAAAAAGAATAGGTTTTAGTTCAGAATCAGACAAAGTTGTCTCAAGTCTGAAGGCAGTTCAGTGCAGAGAATGCGTAACATGTTGATTTAGCTTGGCTAAAAATAAAATTTCTTAATTAACTGGTACATAAATAAAACAGAAAATTAGGCAATAATCAACCCATTTTACAAGCATTGGTTATTAGAATGCAATGTCCATTATAAGGCTATACAATTTAAGCTTATTGTGGATGGATTTGAAAGATACTTATGGCTACAATGAATGAAACACCTGACTGAAAGTAGCTTAATTATTGTTCACATAACTATAATTTTGTAGGTAGGTAGCACAAGGTTCAGCTTCTTTGTGATTCTTTGGGCCTCTCCTCATGGTCACAAGATGGCTTCTGTATTCCGAGGCATCATGATCCCCAGTGATAAAAGCAGGAAGGAGAGGGTTTCTGTTTTATCAAGGAAAACCATCTTTTCAAAAGCTCTCCCAGCACATTTGTCTCAGGTCCCATTGGATCACTTGTCCATTCTTCAGCTGCAATGGATGCTGGGAAACTTCAGCCTCTGGTGGAAAACAGTCTCTTTCCACTAAGAGGCATCATGGGCACATGGCAGTGGGGCATATTGGGGAACTTGGAGGCAGTCCAGAGAAGAATATATTTAAAAATATTAAGTCCTTTATAAAATCCCTTATAAAAATCTAAAGTTCCTTAACCTGAAGGAAAGAAAGCAAACAGTCAGATAAAACTTACTTTGAAAGTATAAGATTTTTATACTGTAGATAGCTGCTCATTATCTATCATATACAGAGCATTATTCTAGGTGCTTTTTTTTTTTTTGTATTTTTTTCTGAAGCTGGAAACGGGGAGAGACAGTCAGACAGACTCCCGCATGCGCCCGACCGGGATCCACCCGGCACGCCCACCAGGGGCTACGCTCTGCCCACCAGGGGGCGATGCTCTGCCCCTCCGGGGCGTCGCTCTGCCGCGACCAGAGCCACTCTAGCGCCTGGGGCAGAGGCCAAGGAGCCATCCCCAGCGCCTGGGCCATCTTTGCTCCAATGGAGCCCCGGCTGTGGGATGGGAAGAGAGAGACAGAGAGGAAGGAGGGGGGGTTGGAGAAGCAAATGGGCGCTTCTCCTATGTGCCCCGGCCGGGAATCGAACCCGGGTCCCCCGCACGCCAGGCCAACACTCTACCGCTGAGCCAACCGGCCAGGGCCTATTCTAGGTGCTTTTAAAAATGTGAAAATGTGATAAGGGAAGGAAAAATACCACATGGTTACCGTAATTGGGGCACTACAGCAGGTGATTTAAATATATCATTTCTCTTACTCATTTAAGAGAGGAATTATTGAATGTATTTTACAGATGAGGAAATGGAAGCCTCAAGGAAGCAGACTATTTTTTCCCCCTTCCCCTCCTTAAGCCCCTTCATCTCAGACCAATCCCACTCCTAGCAACACTTCTCTTAAGGAAAAACAACGACCAGTTTACACAGGTATACACAGAATATGACTAAATGAAATTTGGGTTTATGCATTGGTAAACTATAGTGGAGGTAAATATGGATAATCTTAAAGTTGATTAGGCTCTATTTTTCCTTTAATGTGCTTAATTTTAATGGTGTTTTAAAAGATGAAACAGCTTTTGGGAATTTTATATAGATCCAAGGTAGGTGTGTTCTTGGCTACATGTGAATAGTTTATTTTCATATTTATGTTGTGTCTTTAGCTTTAAAAATGTTGTCACCATATATATATATATATATAATTTTATTTATTTATTTATTTATTTTGTATTTTTCTGAAGTTGGAAACAGGGAGGTAGTCAGACAGACTCCCGCATGCGCCCGACTGGGATCCACACGGCATGACCACCAGGGGGCGATGCTCTGCCCATCTGGGGCGTTGCTCTGTTGCAACCAGAGCCATTCTAGCCCCTGAGGCAGAGGCCACAGAGCCATCCTCAGCGCCTGAGCCAACTTTGCTCCAATAGAGCCTTGGCTGCGGGAGGAGAAGAGAGAGACAGAGAGGAGGGAGAGGGGGAGGGGTGGAGAAGCAGATGGGTGCTTCTCCTGTGTGCCCTGGCCGGGAATCAAACCTGGGATTCCTGCATGCAGGCCGACACTCTACCACTGAGCCAACCGGCAAGGGCCTATATATATACATTATTATACATATATAATATTATATATACTCATTAGCATATTGTTATGTCCCATCATTAATACTGTCAATTATTTGATGAATGGTTTAAAAATGTATTTTTTCCAATTTAGTAAAATACAGTTGTTTAAAAGATTGAAGCGTATTGGCCCTGCCTACCTGGCTCAGTGAATAGAGCGTTGGCTGTGGGTCAGGGCACATGTGAGAAACAACCATTTTTTCTCTTCCCCTCCTCTCTCACCCCCTTCTCTCTCTATTTCTTTCTTGCAGCTAGTGGCTTGATTGGTTCGAGCACCGGCACCCAGGCACTGAGGATAGCTTGATTGGTTTGAACGTTGGCTCAGGCACTGAGGGTAGCTTGGTTGATTTGAATGCCGGCCCAATATTGGGATTGCCAGTTAGATCGTGGTCCGGGCACATGTGGGAGTCAGTCTATCTCCCCTTCTCTTACTTAAAAAGGTTGAAGAATATTATTTTTCCTATCAAAAATGATTAAGTGTGAATTATAGAAACTTTTAGAAATAGAGAAAATTAGAAAAAAGAATTCCCATATCTTATATAATCCAGACATAGCCACTGAATTTATCCAGATTTTTTTATTTTAATACTTTTTAAACAAAATAATATATCTACAATGCTTATTAAAATAGTCATCGATTCCCCCACACTCTACCTCCCAATTCTTTCCCTGGGGCAATCACTCTGAATTATTTTAGTTATTTGTTTTCTCCTTTAATTTTTTTTTTAAGTTAGGTATTATCTTCTGACTTTCTCCTATAAAAAATGAACATTTATACTTTTGTTTCTTCCAAATCCTTGATTCTCAAATATATACTTCCCCTCCCATAATAATCCCAGTGCAGTTATATTACATTTCAATATATATATTCAGTATATGTCTCATTATGACTGTACAAGTAATATTCATCATTGAGCTATGCAATTAATTGATTACATTTTCTTTATTGTGTAACTTTTTTATTAATGCTATTAATGTTGGCCTTGATTTTCTGTTTACTTCATTTTCTGTGCTATTATCACTAATTCATTCTCAAATGCTCTGAGAGAAGTATAATATGAATTTGTTTAATTAAATCAGAAATATCTATTCATTTCTTTTATTAAACTTTATGATGATATATTTTGGTGTGGCGTATAATTTTCACCCATGATATGGCATATGTAATAGGCCCTTCCATTCTGAATTTTTATTTTTTATTTCTGGAAATTCTTCTTGTATAATTCTTTAATAATTACTTCTTTCTCTCTTCTCTCTTTCTATGATGTCTATTAGATGTAGAATATCTTGTCTGATTCTCTCATTTTCTTTTCTTTCCAATTTTCTACCTCATAATTTTTCTGTTTTAATTTCTAGAAGATGTCTTACTTTATTCTGCAACCATTCTATTGATTTTTTGTTTTCTTTTTAAAAATTTAAATATTTTAATTATAATTGACATACAATATTATATTAGTTTTAGGTGTACACCCCAGTGATTAAACATTACATACCTTACCAAGTGATCATCCTGATAAATCTAATACCCATCTGATACCATATATATAGTTATCAGAATATTATGATTATATTCCCTATGCTGTACTTTACATTCCCATGACTGTTCTGTAACAACCAATGTGCACTTCTTAATCTCTTCACCTTCTTCGCCCATCCTCCAAACCCCCTCCCATCTGGCAACAGTCAAAATGTTCTCTGTGTCTATGAGTCTGTTTCTGTTCTGCTTATTTGTCTATTTTGTTTTTTAGATTCATTTGTTGATAGATATGTATTTATTGGATTTTATTTTTTACATACTTTTTATCTCTTCTTTTTCTTCCTCCTCCTCCTCCTCCTCTCCCTCTTTCTCCTCCTCCTCCACCTCCCCCTACTTCTTCTTCTAGCAGACCTTTTAATATTTTATGTAATACTGGTTTGATGCTGATGAACTCCTTTAGCTTTTTCCTTCTTTAATGTCTGGGAAGCTCTTTATCTGTCCTTTAATTCTAAATGATAGCTTTTCTGGGTAGAGTAACCTTGGTTGTAGGTCCTTGCCTTGTATTCACTTTGAATATTTCTTGCCACTCTCTATGACCTGCAAAGTTTCTGTTGAGAAATCAGCTGACAGTCTATGGGAACTCCCTTGAGGGGAACTAGCTGTTTTTCTTTTGCTACTTTTAAGATTCTCCCTTTGTTTTTAACCTTTTGCTTTTGAATTATGGTATGTCTTGGTATGGACATCTTTGAATCCATCTTGTTTGGGACTTTCTGTGCTTCCTGGATTTTTATGTCTATTTCCTTCATTGGGGTAGAAAAGTTTTCTGTCGTTATTTTTTCAAATAGGTGTTTAATTTCTTGCTCTCTCCTCCTTTTAGCACCTCCATGATATGAGTGTTTGGTACACTTGCAATTGTTCCAGAGGCTTTTTATTCTATCCTCATTTTTTAAAACTTTTTTCATTGACTACTGAAGAAGATCAGCTGTGCAGGGGCCCATACCACAGAGCAGGACTTACTTCAGCAGGGCTTTGGTGCCTGCTGCGTCCACCCCTTCAGTGTGTTGCTGTGGAGGTGGTTGGGTGGTATTTTGATGTGAACTGAAGCTGTCCACTGGGTGTACTGGCTCTGGGGCCTCCTGGGAAGTGCAGGCCAAGGTCAACCACTGCCTGTGTTCTGCTAAGGCAACCTGTCAGTTAGCTGCTACTTGTTCTGGGCTTGGAGGTGCATAGGCCAGGTCAGGCTATGAACCACAGCTGGCTGCTGCAAGTGCTGGGCTTGTGGTCTCTTAGTGAGGAGTATGGGGCCAGATGCTACTTCTTTGAGAGATTTTAGGAAAACATGAAGCATGAGCCAAGACAGGGCATACATATGGAAAAGGTAGTGGAAACAGGTTGGGTGGACCCGGAAGTTTTGTGGGGCAGGGTCTTGGAATCACCATGGTCAGGCAAACAGTGATAGCCAGGCTGACAGACTCTGAGATATGGCTCCCACTTGCCGACTCTGTAGAGTGAGGGCTCATCAAAGTAATAATGGCTTCTGCCAGCACTTTTGTCTGAGAGAAAGCTGTCCCCTCAGATCTTGTCTTTTTTTTTTTTTTTTTTTTTGCATTTTTCTGAATCTGGAAACGGGGGAGGCAGTCAGACAGACTCCCGCATGCGCCCGACCACGATCCACCCGGCATGCCCACCAAGGGGCAATGCTCTGCCCCTCTGGGGCGTTGCTCTGTTGTATCCAGAGCCATTCTAGCACCTGAGGCAGAGACCACAGAGCCATCCTCAGCGCCTGGGCCATCTTTGCTCCAATGGAGCCTCGACTGCAGGAGGGGAAGAGAGAGACAGAGAGGAAGGAGAGGGGGAGGGGTGGAGAAGGAGATGTGCACTTCTGTGTGCCCTGGCCGGGAATTGAACCCGGGACTCCTGCACACCAGGCTGACGCTCTACCACTGAGCCAACAGGCCAGGGCAGATCTTGTCTTAATACTAGACAGTTCAGTTCCTCTGCATGTGTCCCTGGTGCTTTTTGAGCTGCTGCCCCAGTGCTGGATCTCAGAGAGAGGGAGTCTGAGTAAGTCCGTGTGTGAACCCTTCTAGAGGCAGTGCCTGGGACTCCTGCATCTCTCTGTCTCACTCAGCCACAGTCCCTGTTGCTTTTACAGCCAGAAGTTATGGGGACTTCTCTTCCTGGCTCTAGTATGCTAAGCCCAGGGGCCTAGTGTGAGCTGGGGGATCCATCACTACTTAAGGAGTTCTCTGTAACAGAGATTTCCCTTCCAATTTTTATCCGCTACATGCGAGGGTGGTACCACCTCATTCCATGTCTCTGCCCCTCCTATCAGTCTCCATGTGGCTTCTTTAAATCCCTAGTTGTAGGACTTCCATTCAGCTAGATTTCAGGTGGTTCTGAATGATGGTTGTCCTGTAGTTTAGTTGTAATTTTTATGTGTTTGTGGGAGGATGCAAGTACCATGTTTATCTTCACTGTCATCTTGACTCAAACACTGAGTTTTATGTATCAGCTATTATATTTTTATTTTCAGTACAGCACCTTGACCCTCTTTTGGACATAAGAACTTTTCCCATAGCTCTCAAGATATAAATGATTTTAAGGTTTCTTCTGGTTTTGGTATTGACTATTTTTTCTTGGTGTTTCTTTTTATTACCATCTATCTGGTCTCTATGCTTGCTGGGAGGGGTTGTCTCCCAATGGCTGGTAATCCTTGCTTTTCCAAACATGTTAATGTGTGAGAGACTCAAGAGCTGATTGGAAGCTCTCTGTGCAAGTGCTGTGGAGGACTGTCTTAGAAGACAGTGTGGTTGTTTTGTGAAGAAATTTCCTATTGTCAATATTTGTCAATATTTTTTCTTAGTCTGGAATAAAGTAGAATCCAGTCTTCAATATAAAAAATATAGAATCTCTCAAGTTGTGTTCTTGTAGGTGAGTGGAAAATAATGGAATTGTCACTTAATATTCCTCTTTCTGCTATTATTCCCCATCCACAAATGTATCTGAATACCCTGATGCCCTCTAGTTTAACTCTCTTGTCAATAATCTATAGTCATTTGCCAGAGGTTGTCTCCTGGTTGTGTGACAGCAGCAAGGAGACCTAGAAATACTAAATGTTTTTAAAATAGACTTTTTTTTAAAATAGCTATTCTACATCTTCACTTTTAAAGATAGTGAACTTCACCAATCCCTGAGCCTCTCATGGGTGTGAAGGCATGCAATGACTTTCCTTTCTGTTTCCCCATTATTTCTTTAGCTTTCTCTCATTTCCAAGTCAGTTACTACTTGTATATCTACTTTCAAGGATCTAAAATTTAAATTTCTCCTGCCCTGGTATTTCTAACAAAATTTTCTTTGACCTTTTAGGTTTATTTTGTTTGTCTGTTTTATAACAACTTTTTTGTTGTCATTTTACTGTATTTTTAGGAGAGAGTAGGAAAATGCTTGCATTCAGTGTATAATGTTTAACGAGAAGTTACGTCTAATATTCTACATGCTTTTGAATTTAGGTGACATAGTGAATCACATTGAAGAATACAATTTAGTATCCTTCACATGTATTATTTTAATAAGCATTTTCCAAGATAATATGTCAATACTTTTTGAACACTAGGATGATATTTATATAATTCATTATTATTTTAAGTATAGAGCTTCTAATTTCCTCCTCCTCCTCCTTCTTTTTTCAAATGAGAAAAGGGGAGCTAATGGGACAGATTCCCACATGGGCCCAGACTGGGATTCACCTGGCAACCCCATTTGGGCCGATGCTCTGCCCATCTGGGGCCATGCTTGCAACCAAGCAATTTTTAGTGCTTGATGGGGAGGCTCCAAAAGCCGTCCTCAGCACCCAGGGCTGATGCACTCGAACCAATAGAGCCATGGCTGTGAGAGGTAGAGAGAGAGAAAGCAAAAGAGGAGGGGGAGGAGTAGAGAAACAGATGGTCACTTCTCCTGTGTTCTCAGACTAGGAATCAAACCTGGAACTTCCACATGCCGGACTGATGCTTTACCACTGAGTCAACTGGCCAGGGCTAGCACTTCTAATTTAATAAGCTATTTCTCTCTCTCTTTCTCTGCCTCTCTGTTTCTTTCTGTCTCTGTCTCTTTGCTCTCTGTCTCTTTCTGTGTGTGTGTGTGTGTGTGTGTGTGTGTGTGTGTGTGTGTGTGTGTGTGTGTGTTACATATGTATAATGATTAGGGGAAATGCTAGTGAATAATTTGAATGTAGGTAGACTATCAAGGTAGTCAATCATCTCACACCTAATATATGCTTTCATAAAAATAATGCTTGTGTTCTGTGAAGAAAGAGAAAATGGACTTCATTAAACAGCAAAAAAATTGATCTTTTATCTAAAAAAGGAATTTAAAGGAATCATGAACTTGCTTTTAATGATATTGAAGTAGTGAACCCTTCTAATTACACTATCTTGCTCACAATACAGAGAGCTTTACATTACACTGAGCCTAAATTTCTGGGTTTTAGCAAAAAATCTAAAGAGAAAGTAAAGGTCCTTTTTGGCTTTTTAGTATCTACATTCATCAGCTAAGATGCTTAGATACTAATATCAGTTATGTCTGGTAGTGAATGTACATACATACAGCTGGGCTTAAGTTCTTTAAAAAGTCTATTTTTTTAAGCTATGTTTTCTGCTCGGACTGCCTTTTGTATAATCAGTGTTGTAATCAGTTTGTCAATACTTGGTCTTTCATCTCTGATATTCAGTCACACATACCAGGTATTTTTTCATTTAGGTATGCACATTCCTTTTCCATAAATTTTATATACTCTCCCAGGAGCCAATATGTGTACAATGCTAAATTATGGTCACAAAAAATAAATTGTAGTTTTCAAAAATCATTAAAAAGGGCTGGATAGTTCAGCTGGTTAGAGCGATGTCCTAATTAGTGCCAAAGCTGTAGCTTCAATTACTGGTCAGGGCACATACAAGAATTAACCAATAAATGCATAAATAAGTGGAACACAAATTGATTTCTCTCTTTCTCTTCCTTTCTCTTTCTCTAAAAATCAATTTTAAAAAATCATGAAGTGCCTGACCAGGTGGTGGCACAGTGGATAAAATGTCAGATTGGGATGCGGAGAACCCAAGTTTGAAACCCCAAGTTTGCTAGCTTGAGTGTGGGCTCACTAGCTTGAGTGCAAGGTCACTGGCTTGAGCGTGGGATCATAAACATGACCCATGGTCACTGGCTTGAGCCCAGAGGTCACTAGCTTGAAGCCCAAAAGTCAATGAACAGCTGAAGTGGCACAATGAAGAATTGATGCTTCTCAACACTCTCCCTTTCTGCCTGTCTGTCCTTATCTGTCCCTCTCTGTCGCAAAAAAAAAAAAAAAAAAAAAATTACAAAGGGCCTGACCTGGCAGTAGTGTAGTGGATAGAGCATTGCACTGGGATGCTGAGAATCCAGGTTCAAAACCCCAAGGTTACTGGCTTGAGCACAGGCTCACAAGCTCACCAGTTTGAGTGTGAATTTGCTGGGTTGAGCATGGGATGATAGACATGACCCCATGGTCACTAGCTTGAGCCCAAGAGAGGTTCACTGGCTCAGCTGGAGCTCCCTTGTCAAGGCACATATGAGAAGCAATCAATGTACAACAAAAGTGCCGCAACGAGAATTGCTGCTTCTCATCTCTCTCCCTTCCTGTCTGTCTGTCCCTCTCTCTGACTCTCACTCTGTCTCTGTCAAAAAAAAAAAAATAATCATGAAGCCTTAAAATTCTAATCAATAATAGGGACACAGGCCCAATTTTTATTTACCAGACCATACAAAATGACAGATACAATTGCTTTCGCTTTTCCACTACTCCGCTTACACTACATAACATCTTTCTTTGAGTCTAAGATTCTTTCTTCCTAACTCGGAAATTTGATGGTTATTGACAATGTTGCCTGAATCTTGCTGCCCTACTCTTCCTATGTAAAATAACAGAGGACAAGAGTTCTGGGTGAAATAACAATCATCATTCAACTATGAGGCATTGTTACCGAGAAAAAGCTGTATTCTAAAACCAATTACATACAACTTCCTATTCAGCAAAATGGATTCAGTGGCAATTTGGATGAAATTAAACAAAGAGGAATAGAATATAAAAGAATACATTTTACAAACTGCATCAAAAATGCCTACCTCATGCAAATTACAAGATTGGCCTCGAGACAAAATATAAGGATGGAGAGTTTCTCCTGAATAGATAGATGTCTGCTCAAAGGCTCATCCTTCTAAGAATAGAGCACTGGTAAATAATGCCCTGATCATCACTTTTCTTAAAAGTGGGTGGTAGAAGGAGTAAAGTGAACCTCATATCTGGAACTACTTAAAGAACAATGAAGAAATTATGACAATGTGGGAATGATAGAATTCTGAGTATTATTGACATAGTGTCAGAGTGAAGGAGGGAAAGCTGAAAAATAATTATGTTTATACAGTTAAAAAAAAAAGCTATTAAAAAACCCCACAAAATAAAGATAATTAAGTGGCCAGGGAGAAAGAACTTCTGAAAATGAAATTCTTTTTCTTTTCTTTTTTAAATTTTATTAATTTTAATGGGGTGACATTAATCAATGAGGGTACATAAGTTCAGAGAAAACATCTCCTGGTTATTTTGACATTTGATTATGATTATGTTGCATACCCCTCACCCAAAGTCATATAGTCTTCCGTCACCTTTTCTTTGTGCCCCTCCTCTCCCTCTACCCCTTCCCTTTCCCTCCCCACCCCCGGTAACCACCATACTCTTATCCATGCCCTGAGTCTCATTTTTATGTCCCACCTATGTATGGATTCATATAGTTCTTAGTTTTTTCTGATTTACTTATTTCACTCAGTATAATGTTATCAAGGTCCATCCATGTTGTTGTAAATGATCCGATGTCATCATTTCTTATGGCTGAGTAGTATTTCATAGTATATATGTACCATATCTTCTTTATCCAGTCATCTATTGAAGGGCTTTTTGGTTGTTTCCATGTCTTGGCCACTGTGAACAATGCTGCAATGAACATGGGGCTACATGTGTCTTTACGTACCAGTGTTTTTGAGTTATGGGGTATATTCCCAGTAGAGGGATTGCTGGGTCATATGGTAGTTCTATTTTCGATTTTTTGAGGAACCACCATACTTTCTTCCATAATGATTGTACTACCTTACATTCCCACCAACAGTGTATGAGGGTTCCTTTTTCTCCACAGCCTCTCCAACACTTGCTATTACCTGTCTTGTTGATAATAGCTAATCTAACAGATGTGAGGTTGTATCTCATTGTAGTTTTGATTTGCATTTCTCTAATAACTAATGAAGCTGAGCATCTTTTCATATATCTGTTGGCCATTTGTATTTCTTCCTGAGAGAAGTGTCTGTTCATGTCCTCTTCCATTTTTTTTATTGGATTGTTTGCTTGTTTGTTGTTAAGTTTTGAGTTCTTTGTATATTTTGAATATTAGGCCCTTATCTGTGCTGTTGTTCGAAAATATCATCTCCCATTTAGTTGGCTCTCTGTTTGTTTTGTTGTCAGTTTCCTTTGTTGTGCAAAAGCTTCTTAGTATGATGTGGTCCCATTCATTTATCTTTGCTCTCACTTCCCTTGCCTTTGGAGTCAAATTCATAAAATGCTCTTTATAACCAAGGTCCATGAGTTTAGTACCTATGTTTTCTTCTATGTAATTTATTGTTTCAGGTCTTATATTTATGTCTTTGATCCATTTTGAATTAATTTTAGTACAAGGGGACAAACTGTAGTCGAGTTTCATTCTTTTGCATGTGGCTTTCCAGTTTTCCCAGCACCATTTATTGAAGAGGCTTTCTTTTCTCCATTGTGTGTTGTTGGCCCCTTTATCAAAAATTATTTGACCATATATATGTGGTTTTATTTCTGGGCTTTCTATTCTGTTCCATTGGTCTGAGTGTCTATTTTTCTGCCAATACCGTGCTGTTTTGATTGTCATGGCTCTATAATATAATTTGAAGTCAGGTATTGTAATACTCCCAGCTTCGTTCTTTTTCCTTATGATTGTTCTGGCTATTTGGGGTATTTTATAGTTCCATATAAACCTAATGATTTTTTGTTCCATTTCTTTAAAAAATGACATTGGAATTTTGCTGGGAATTGCATTAAATTTATATATCACTTTGGGTAATATAGTCATTTTGATTATATTTATTCTTCCTATCCAAGAACAAGGAATATTTTTCCATTTCATTATATCCCTTAACAATGCTTTGTAGTTTTCATTATATAGGTCTTTTACATTCTTTGTTATGTTTATTCTTAGGTATTTTATTTTATTTTTTGTTGCAACCATGAAGGGGATTGTTTTTTTGAGCTCGTTTTCTGATGTTTCACTGTTGGCATATAAGAAGGCAATGGACTTTTGTATATTAATTTTGTATCCTGCGACCTTACTGTATTGGTTTATTGTTTCTATTAGTCTATTTGTGGAGTCTTTGGGGTTTTCAATGTACAAGATCATATCACCTGCAAAAAGTGAAACCTTTACTTCTCCTTTCCCAATATGAATGCCTTTTATTTCTTTCTCTTGTCTGATTGCTCTGGCGAACTTCCAGCACTGCATTGAATAAGAATGGAGACAGTGGACAACCTTGCCTTGTTACTGATTTTAGAGGAAAAGTCCTCAGTTTTATGCCATTTAATATGATGTTAGCTGATGGTTTATCATAGATAGCCTTTATTATGTTTATTATGTTGAGATATTTTCCTTCTATACCCATTTTGTTAAGTATTTTAAACATAAAATGATGTTATATTTTATCAAATGCCTTTTCTGCATCTATTGATAAGATCATATGGTTTTTGTTCTTTGTTTTGTTGATATGGTGTATTACATTAACCGTTTTATGTATGTTGAACCATCCTTGTGATTCTGGGATGAATCCCATTTGATCATGATGAATTATTTTTTTTAATGTATTGTTGTATTCCATTTGCTAGTATTTTGTTTAGTATTTTAGCATCTGTATTCATTAGAAATATTGGTCTATAGTTTTCTTTTTTTGTGTTGGCCTTGCTAGGTTTTGGTATGAGGGTTATGTTGACCTCATAAAATGTGTTTGGCAGTATTGCTTCTTCTTCAATTTTTTGGAAGACTTTGAGTAGAATAGGAACCTAGTCTTCTTTCAATGTTTGATAGAATTCACTAGTATAACCATCTGGGCCAGAACTTTTATTTTGGGGGAGGTTTTTAATAGTTGTTTCTATTTCCTCCCTGCTTATGGGTCTGTTTAGGCTTTCTGCTTATGACTCGGTCTAGGTAGATTGTATTGTTCTAGGAATTTATCCATTTCTTCTAGATTGTTAAATTTGGTGGTATACAGTTTTTCATAGTATTCTACAATAATTCTTTGTATATCTATGATATCAGTGGTGATTTCTCCTCTTTCATTTTGGATTTTGTTTATGTGAGTCCTTTCTCTTTTTTCCTTGGTAAGTTTTGCCAAGGGTTTGTAAATTTTGTTGATCTTTTCAAAGAACCAGCTCCTTGTTTTATTATTTTTTCTATAGTTTTTCTGTTCTCTATTTTGTTTATTTCTGCTCTGATCTTCATTATTTCTTTTCTTCTGCCGGTTTTGGTTTGTCTTTGTTCTTCTTTTTCTAGTTCCTTAAAATGTGAAGTTAGGTGGTTTACTTGGGCTCTCTCTTGTTTGTTCATATAGGCCTGTAGTGCTATGAACTTCCCTCTTATTACTGCTTTTGCTGCATCCCAGAGATTCTGATATATTGTATTGTTATTTTCATTTGCCTTTATGTATCTTTTGATCTCTGCGCTTATTTCTTCTTTGACCCACTCATATTTTAAAAGTATGTTGCTTAGTTTCCATATTTTTGTGGGTTTGTTTACCTCTTTTTTGCAGTTGAATTCTAGTTTCAAGGCTTTATGATCAGAAAATATGCTTGGTATAATTTCAATCTTTCTGAATTTGTCAATGTTATCTTTGTGGCCCAACATATGGTCAATTCTTGAGAATGTTCCATGTACACTAGAGAAAAATGTATACTCTGGCACTTTGCGATGAAATGTCCTGTAGATGTTTACCATATCCAATTGTTTTAGTGTTTTATTTAAGGCCAATATTTATTTATTTTTTTATTTTTTTATTTTTTTCCTGAAGCTGGAAACAGGGAGAGACAGTCAGACTCCCGCATGCGCCCGACCGGGATCCACCCGGCATGCCCACCAGGGGCGATGCTCTGCCACCAGGGGGCGATGCTCTGCCCATCCTGGGCATCGCCATGTTGCGACCAGAGCCACTCTAGCGCCTGGGGCAGAGGCCACAGAGCCATCCCCAGCGCCCGGGCCATCTTTGCTCCAATGGAGCCTTGGCTGCGGGAGGGGAAGAGAGAGACAGAGAGGGAAAGCGCGGCGGAGGGGTGGAGAAGCAAATGGGCACTTCTCCTGTGTGCCCTGGCCGGGAATCGAACCCGGGTCCTCCGCATGCTAGGCCGACGCTCTACCGCTGAGCCAACCGGCCAGGGCCCAATATTTCTTTATTGATTTTCTGTTTGGATGAATGATCTAGAGCCGTCAGTGGTGTATTGAGGTCTCCAAGTATGATTGTATTTTTGTTGGTTTTTAGGTAGTTAGTAGCTGTCTTTTTTATTTTGGTGCTCCTTGGTTTGGTGCATATATATTAAGAAGTGTTATGTCTTCTTTATTCAATGTCCCCTTTACCATTATGAAATGACTATTTTTGTCTCTGATTACCTTTGCTGTCTTGTAGTCAGTATGTTAAATATGAGTATTGCTACACCTGCTTTTGGGGGGGATGTTATTTGCTTGAAGTATTGTTTTCCAACCTTTCACTTTTAATTTGTTTTTATCCTTGTAGCTTAGATGTGTTTCTTGTAGGCAGCATACAGTTGGATTTTCTTTTTTTAATCCATTCTGCTACTCTGTGTCTTTTTATGGGTGAGTTCAATCCATTTACATTTAGTGTAATTATTGACATTTGAAGGTTTCCTATTGCCATTTTATATATTGCTTTCTGATAGTTTTGTATCTTGTTTGGTTCTTCTCTTTTATTTTTCTATCATTTGTTTTTTGTATGGTTGTAATCCATACTTGTTTTCTCTGTTACTTCTTTTTTTCAAGCCATGCATTTCTGTGTTGGTTTTTTCAGGGGTGGTTACTGTTAAGTAATGGAAAGCATATGTATCATGTTCATTGTAGCACATTATCTCATGAGTGCTTCTGCACTCCATTCTCCTTTGCTACTGTTAATCTTTGTCCTCTCCCCTTTTTTGTTTCTTTGTCACAGATTAATCTTGTTTTTATTGCAATCTTGATGGAGCTTTTACTTGTAATTTTGTTTTGTTTTGTTTTTTGTGTCTGTTCAGAAAACCCCGTGTAGTATTTCCTGAAGTGAGAGTTTTCTGGTGATAAATTTCCTCATTTTTTCTGTATCTCTGAATGTTTTTATTTCTCCTTTGTATTTGAAGGATAGCTTTGATGGATATAGTATTCTTGGCTGGAAGTTTCCTCTCTTTCAGAACTTTAAATATTGCTGTCCACTCTCTTCTAGCTTAGAGAGTTTCTGCTGAGAATCTGTTGATAATCTAATGGGCCTTCCTTTATATGTTGTATTCTTTTTTTCCCTGGCTGCCTTGAGAATTTTTTCTTTGTCATTGGTTTGTGCCATTTTCATTATGATGTGCCTTGGAGTAGGTTTGTTAGGGATAAGATAACTTGGTGTTCTGTTTGCTTCTTGAATTCGAGGCTTTACTTCTTTCCACAGGCTTGGGAAGTTCTCATCTATTATTTGTTTGAATATGTTCTCCATTCCATTTTCTTTCTCTTCTCCTTCGGCTATACCCATTATTCTTATGTTGCTCTTTCTGATGGAGTCAGACATTTCCTGTAGGGCTATCTCATTTTTTTTAAATTTGTGATTCTCTCTCCTCTTCTCTCTGTAGTACCTCTAGTTGCCTTTCTTCTATATCACTAATTCTCACCTCTTTAAGGCCTGTTCTATTGGCTAAGCTTGTTACCTCATTTTTCAGTTCATGAATTGAGTTTTTATCTCTGTTTAATTAGTTTTTATAGTTTCAATTTCCCTGGTGAAGTATTCTTTCTGTTTATTAAATTGTTTTTTGAGCTCCCTAAATTGCCTTTCTGTGCTTTCTTGTATATCCCTGAGTATTTTTAGGATTTCAATTTTAAATTCTCTGTCATTTAATTCCAAGGTTTCTAAGCTATTGAATTTTTTTATAGATTTTTCCTCATATATCTGAGCTACATCACTGTCTTTTGTATCCATGATATTTGATTTCTTTTTTTTAATGGCATTTGAGAGTGGTATTGTTAATAACACTAATAAGAGTTGATTAAAAAATTTTTTTTGAGAAAATGCTGTGAAAAACTGAAAATTCTATTGTGCTAAGTGAAACAAAGATACGTAGAATGGAAGGCCTAAGTTGGGGGGGAGTGACAAAGAGGCAAAAAATGGGGCAAGAACCCACAAAATGCCACAAGAAAAAAATTTGGATCAAGAATAAAATAATTTGTTTGTAAATGAAGGTTGAATGTGAGATAGTATAAGAGAAAAGAAAAAAAAATACAGTGAAAAATGAGAATTCTATTGTAGTAAGTGGCACAAAAACTATAAAATAAATAGCAGGAGTTGAGGGAAATGCTCAAGAGATAAAAAGCAAATATAAAGCACACAAAATGCCACAAAGAAAAAATTTGAATCTAGAATAAAATAATTTGTTTGTGGGTGAGATTCAAATGAGAGAAAAAGTGAAAGAGAAAAGAAAAAACAAAAAGAGAGAGAGAATAAAAAACTGAGTTAAGTTTTTTGGAATGTAATACTCATAGAGAAAAAAAAGAATGGAAAATGTAACACCTATGGATAATAACATTCAAAATGAAAAGAAGAATAAAATGGAAAGAGGATAAAATGACCAAGGTGGGAGGAAAAAAAAAGATAAAAAATATAAGAAACAAAATGGAAAAAGTTATAAAGATTGGATTTTTCCTGGTTTTGAGAAGATATCTTCTTCCTTTTTTTTTCTTCTCTCTCTCTCTTTGGCTGGTGGCGCTGTGCCCCAGGTCCTGCCCCTGTGGCACTCTTATGCAGAGATTTGCTGTTGTGTCACTATGTTGATGACATAAACTATGTTGGTAGGTGGGGCTTGTTAGCGTGTGCAGGCTCTGACAATGGGAGAGTCTGTTTACCCCAAATCTCTTTTTCCTGAACAAGCAGCCTGGGGACCCAGCTGTGAAGTTGCCCTAGCCACTGGCTGGAGAGCAAGAGGTTCTAAGAGCTTCCAAATCCCCCCTCTATCCCCACTCAATGCAGAGTTCTGGGTAAGGCTTTGCCAGCCAAAGCCGCCAGTGTAATCAGGCAGGGCTGGGAGCCATTTGCCTTTCAGGTGTCTTTCTATGAGCCTCCAGGCATGTCTAGTATGCCTCAGCACTCCGCAGGTCTGCTCTCTAGAAGCTGTCTGCAAGCTGCTTGTGCTCTCTTCCCCCCACTACTTCCGCAGTTCTCTTCCCCAGGAGTGTGCTTTGTTAGCCTGTATGACTGGCAGAGGTGCCACGCCCAGACAGGCCCAGGTGTAGGGAAGCTGGCTTTCATGCACTTCCTGCATGCTGCTGTTTGTGAAGCCGGGATTCTTCAGAAACTCTGGTCACAGCCCATACAGAGGGTCACTACTGATAGTCTCCGACCCTGCCCCTCTGTCAGGGAATGCAGGCACCCCCACCCAAAGTGGCCAGTGGATCCACTCACACACTGCCCGTGCTTGCTGACCAGGATATTAGGAGTAAACAAGGCAACTGCTCGCCCACCTCTGCTGGGGTCTGCTGCTGGCGTTAGTTCCATGTGGGCTGAGCTGTGGGCACACTCTCTCCTTGGCTTGAATGTCTCTGCCCTAGCCCAGCTTTTCCCGTGCCCCCAGCCCTTGCTTTCTCTCAGTTCCAGGTGAAAGCAGCACTTGCTCAGGCCAGTGAGGAAAGTGGAATACTCCGTTCTCCGTATTATTTCCTTCAGAGTGGATTATATATTCAGCCACCTTTTCACCCAATTGTACCCTTGTTTGATGTATGTGTATTTTAGATGCTCGTGAGAGTTTCTGTCTCTAGTTGTTGAATTTGTTGAAGTTTCAGGGAGAGGTATCGGAAGCACTCCTCATGGCACCATTTCTCTGACGTCACCATTCTTTTTCTTTAATTGGGAATATTTTTGATGAAGAAGAAAGTTCTTGAATGTACTTGATGATGTAATAAGCCAATTTGGAGTCTACATTTTTAAGAATATGTGCAGAAGTTATTGTCCTTATAATTTTTTAGTTCCAGGACATAGACGTAGATTAGTACACAAGTGTAATAGCTAAATTCCTTAGCTTAAGTGTTTTGATTGATTATTAAAAGAACTTGTCTATTTCTTCTTCCAGCCATGAAATAGTAAGAAACTGAAATTACCCTCCAACCACAAACAACTAGGAAAATGGACAAAATATAGGAGATACCTATTTTTGGACATTAGACAAAAGGCAATAGGGCCTTAGAAAAGAGAAATAAAAAAGGTGAGCCCTGCTAATTGCCTAGTTTTTCTCTCCAGGGATAATTCTTAGACTGTGACACAGAAAGAGTTTGACAGTCTTCTTGAGTTAAGGAGACAGAGACTAGATTTCCAGCAACTAGAATTTGCAAGACAGAGTACAGAGAGAATGGAGCTACACAAAGAACTCCAGAAATTTATATAGGGGCTACTTCATGTTTTGACAAAGTACCAGTATGCAAATACATATGATAGGACCCCAAGAAGCTAGGAAAGGACAACTTCTGAGGAAGGAACAGTTACTGGGAAGATATAAGATGAACAGTCCCCGGGTTCACACATTATTAAAGTTTCTGATAACCAAACTGAAGAGACTTCACTGAGTACACAGGACATTCACTAGAGACTCCAAAAGGGATATACAGTTTACAAATGAGACTAAATTAGCTGCATGAAAAGTCTCGTTTATACCCTCCCTGAAAATTCTTCTTAGAAACCTTGAAAGGATCAAACTAACCTGCTAGGAATTTATCTTCCAGCCAGAAAATATTTAACATTCTTTAAAGGAATGCAACATTCAACCCAAAATAATATGAGAGTCACAATGGCCTGACCAGTGGGTAGTGCATTGGACTGGGGTGCCAAGGGCACAGGTTCAAAATACGAGGTCGCCAGCTTGAGCACAGGCTCATGGGCTCACCAATTTGAGTGCAGTGTTGCCACCTTGAACATGGGATGAGGTCACTGGCCTGAGCCCAAAAGAGGGTCACTGGCTTGAAGCTCAAGGTTGCTGGCTTGAGTCCAAGGTCACTGGCTTGAGCAAGGGGTCACTGGCTCAGCAGGAGCCCTCTGGTCAAGGCACGTATGAGAAGCGATCAATGAATAATTGTGCCACAATGATGAGTTGATGCTTCTCATTTTCTTCCTGTCTGTCTGTCCCTGACTATCCTCTTGCTATAAAAAATAAAAAATAAATTACAAGGGAACAAAACAAGGATGCTCACTCTAACCACTTTTATTCAACATAGTATTGAAAGTCCTAACCAGAGCAATTCCAATTAGAATGTACAAAGTAAAACGGTCACTGTTTGCACTTGACCTGATATTATTATTATTTTTTTTTTTGGTTTTGTTTTTTTTTTTGTATTTTTCTGAAGCTGGAAACGGGGAGAGACAGTCAGACAGACTCCCGCATGCGCCCGACCGGGATCCACCCGGCACGCCCACCAGGGGCGACGCTCTGCCCACCAGGAGGCGATGCTCTGCCCCTCCAGGGCGTCGCTCTGCGGCGACCAGAGCCACTCTAGCGCCTGGGGCAGAGGCCAAGGAGCCATCCCCAGCGCCCGGGCCATCTTTGCTCCAATGGAACCTTGGCTGCGGGAGGGGAAGAGAGAGACAGAGAAGAAGGAGGGGGTGGGGGTGGAGAAGCAAATAGGCGCTTCTCCTATGTGCCCTGGCCAGGAATCGAACCCAGGTCCCTGCACGCCAGGCCGACGCTCTACCGCTGAGCCAACCGGCCAAAGCCGACCTGATATTATTTATAGCAAACCTCCAAAACTCCACCAAAAACTGTTTGAACTAATAAATGAATTCAGTAAAGTTGTAAGGTATAAAAATCAATATACACAAATCTGTTTTATTTCTATACACTAATAATGAACTATTGGAAAGAAAACAATTACATTTACAATTACATCAAAAATAATAAAATACTTAGGAATAAATTTAACCAAGGAGGTGAAAGACCTGTACATTGAAAACTTATAAGGTATCAGTGGGAGAAATTAAAGGCACAGATAAACAGAAAGATATTCCATGCTTATAAAGTAAAAGAACTAATGTTGTTAAAATGTCCATACTACCCACAGAAATCTAGATTCAATCCAATTCCTATCAAAATTCCAATAACTTTTTTTTTATAGAAATTGAACAAACAATCCTAAAACTTACATGAAATCACAAAAGCCTTCAAATAGCCAAAGGAGCCTGACCAGGCGGTGGCGCAGTGGATGGAGCATCGGACTGGGATGCGGAGGACCCAGGTTTGAGGCCCCGAGTTTGCCAGCTTGAGTGCGGGCTCATCTGGTTTGAGCAAAGCTCACTAGCTTGGACCCAGGGTTGCTGGCTCAAGCAGGGGGTTACTCAGTCTGCTGAAGATCTGCGGTTAAGGCACATATAAGAGAGGGGTCGGTGAACAACTAAGGTGTTGCAACGAAAAACTGATGATTGATGCTTCTCGTCTCTCTCCATTCCTGTCTGTCTGTCCCTATCTGTCCCTCTCTCTGACTCTCGCTCTGTCTCTGTAAAATAAATAAATAATTTTTAAAAATAGCCAAAGGAATTTTGAGAAAGAAGGACAAAGCTGGAAGCATCACACTTCCTGATTTTAAACTATATTATATAGCTATAGTAATCAAAACAGTACAGTCCTAGCATAGAAAGAGGCACATAGATCAATGGAACAGAATAGAAAGCCAAAAAATAAACCTAGCCATATATGGTCAATTAATTTATGAGAAAACTGTCAAAAATATATAATTGGGGAAGAAGATTCTCTTCAATAAGTAGTGATGGGAAAACTGAACAGCCACGTGCAAAAGAATAAAACCAGACCTTTATCTTTTTTTTTATTATTGATTTTGGAGAGAAAGAGGAAGTGAGGAAAAGGGAGAGAGAGGAAGAGAAAGAGAGAGAGAAAAACATTGATTTGCTGTTCTACTTATTTATGCATTCATTGGTTGATTCTTATATGTGCCCTGACCAGGGATTGAACCTGCAACCTTGGTGTATTGGGACTATACTCTAACCAACTAAATGACCCAGATAGGGCTGAACCACTATCTTATACCACATAGAAATTAACTCAATATACACTAAAGACTTGAACACAATACCTAAAACCATAAAACTCCTAGAAGAAAACATAGCTGGGATTTGTCTTGGTGATGATTTTTAGGATTTCACAACAAAAGCAAAAATAAACAAGTATACTACATCAAACCAAAAAGGTTCTGCCCTAAAGAAAACCATGAACAAAAGGAAAAGGCAACCTTCTGAATGGGAGAAACTTTTGCTAATATATATGATAAGGGGTTAATATCCATAAAAAAGAGCTCATACAACTCAATAGTAAGAACCAATCTGATAAAAAGTGGAAAGTGGAACCGAAAAGACATTTTTCCAGAGAAGATATACAGATAGCTAACAGAGACATGGAAAGGTGTTCAACATCATTAATCATCAGGGAAATGCAAACCAAAGCTGCAATGAGATCAGGATGCACAGAGAGTCTCCGGGGTGTGCAGGCTCACGGGAAAGACCATGTGAGGACACAGCAAGAAGTCAGCCGTCTGCAAGCCAGGGAGAGAGGCCTCAGGAGACACCAAACCCGCCGACATCTTGATGATCTTGGACTTCTGGACTCCAGAACTGTATTAAAATAAGTTTCTGTTGTATAAGCCATTCTGTCTTTGGTACTTTGTTATGGAGGCTCTGCAAACTCTAGAAAAATCTTTCTCTAGTCATTCCCATTTGGCTCTGCCAAGTCACTGAGTAAACCTTCAGACTCCTTTATTTCAGTAAATAACTCTCACCCTTAACTTTTACTTGCAATCCAGGCCTGAGCTCCTGATCACAACTGAGCAGATGGGGTCCTCTCAGACAGAACTTGGATATGGGATTCAGGGAGAACTAGGGGGTCTTCTCAGTGTGGCTCAAGAGCAGAAAGAGCCAGTCTGCAAAGAACAGGGGATAAAGCAGACACCCAGAAATGAGCGGGTAAAGGAGAAAGGGAAAATTCTTAAGAATTTTCTTTTTCTAGTCTCACAGAACTTTCTTCAGGGCCAGGTACATTCCACATATTCTGAGAGATGGCCTAATATTCTTAGCATGAACTATCTATTTTGATTAAGTTATCTCAAGTTAGTTTTTATGACTTGCAACCGAAGAGTTCTAAATAACCTAAGTGCCAAGTTGGGTCCCCCAAGAGTGGACTGGCACGGGGTGGGGCCTATGCAGAAGACTGTTTGAGGATTCCTGACCCTGACCCCACTCCGGACACACCCAGAAGTAACTAGAGAGAGCGTGGGTGAGATCCGGAGGTCTTACATGAGCAAGTGGGCAAGATGAGTCAAGGAAATTTGGGTTATTACTGTAAATGTGATCTCATTTGTACTCATAGCATTGCAAGACCTGGGGAAATATGAGAGACAGAGAATTAAATTGAAAATAATGATAGGAACCTGTGACAACAGTGTCAGGCAAGCCAAAAGCTAGAATGAACTAGGGCTTAACAGAAGTGCTAAAGGAAAAAAGTCACTTCAGAAAGAAACACGAGATGCATTGAATCTGCTGGCAGTGTGTTACAAAATGGTTGGCCAGGATGAAAAATACAATACTAACAAAATAACGCGAAAACAGTTTTTCAGGAAGAAACTGCGAAGACCAAAAGGAACCTGAGGGAAGGACTCTGGCCCAGCTGCTAGTGGGAGGGGGAGAGGAGGAAACTCATGCTTGCTCTAAGCGTGTCAATCCTGCTTCTAAGACAGACCCCAGATCCACGATAAAAAGCTCTGTGATGGGCTGAGCAAGAAGACAGATGCAGGAAACCTGGCCTGGGGAGGAAGTAGGAGGTCAACGCACCAGCCAGAAGCGCAGTCCTAACCAAGAACCCAGAAGCTTCTTGTCCCTGTGCAATGGCATATACTGTATTCTAATAGAGCAGCAGATTATCTTCATAAGCACACAAGCAGCATATATCCTGACACCAATAATGCATATGGTAAATTATTGTTCCTGAATACTTGCATCCTAGGAAAGGATTGTACTTCCCTATGCCACTGATGTTGGGACAGTCATAAGATTTCCGCTGGCCAACAGAGTGTAAGCAGAAGTGGCATGTGTCATTTCCAGACAGTTGCTTTTAGACCCAGTATCTGGTTTGCCATTTCTCCTTTTTCTCAACCATGAGACTGGCAGTGTTCCAGACAGAGGCTGTTCTGTCACCCTGAGGTCCAGGGTGAAAGTAATATGAGCAAAGCTGTACCGACTTGTAATGAACATGAAGTGTAGTGAGAACTAAATCTTTGAGGTACAAGCTACTGTGATTCATGCACCATTTTGTTACTGCAGCATAACTTAGCCCAGGGGTCCCCAAAATTTTTGCACAGGGGGCCAGTTCACTGTCCCTCAGACCATTGGAGGGCCGGACTATGAAAAAAACTATGGAGATGACGTCAGAGTAATGGCGGGGTAGGAAGCGATACTGATAAATCTCCCCCAAAACTCAACAAGATCTTCAACCAGAAACAGAAAAACCTATACTTGGAGCCTCCAGATGCTTCGCAATACACCCAAAGGTATGGTCGAGTGAAAAATTGGCTGAATATATAACCAAACCCCGAAGGAAATAGGGAGTAAGAAATGCTCCGCCTTCCTCACTAACCTAAACAGGGCGGCTTTCTCTGGTAACTGTGAATATAGAAACTGAGGCGAGCAAAGGGGGTGAATAGATCCAGGCCGCGGCACAAACGGCTGAACCAGGCTGTGGCACGGAGATCCAAGCCAACGAAAAACTGATCCTGTGGCAACCCGGGCAATACAAGCTAACACTCGCGCCAAACCCAAACAAAGAAAGACAAGTGGGGCAGCAGTTTTTTACCGGTCTCCTGGTCGGCGTGCGCACAGTTAGTGGGCGAGAGATTTCTTCCTAGGCCCCGAGAGTGGGTGCCCGTGTTGCCCCACGGAGAGGCAGGGTCAGAGGCCTTTCTGTGGGCCGAGGGCAGAGTCTCTGGGCAGCCCCAGCGCCCTGGGAAAGCCACGCACGGGAGGGAGTGAGAACTAATTCCAACAGTGGAGATTTTCCGTGCTGGAGGGGGTTTCACTCAGAGGAAAACGCGGCCGGCCTCATATCCTGGTCTGCGCGCGCAGATAGTGAATGAGAGATTCCTCCGAGTGCCTCGGCAGTGTGCGCCCGTGTTATCGCACAGAGGGGCAGAGTCAGGGGCCTTTGTGTGGGCCAAAGCGGAATCTCGGGCCGCCCCGGCGCCTTGCAAGAGCTGCGCACGGGGACGGAGCGAGACTCAATTCCAACGCTGCAACTTTTCCCTGCGGTTGGGGGTTTCACTCAGAGCGTGAGACTGCTGGCCGGATATCCTGGTCTGCGTGCAGCCAGTGAGTGAGAGTTTCCTCCAAGCGCCCTGGAAGTGGGCGCCCGCCTATGTTACCGGACAGAGTGGCAGACAGAGCCAGAGGTCTTTGAGTGGGCGGAAAGCCCGCCTGATTATGCTAGCATCTCAGACTGACTGAGCCTTACCCAGAGCCCTGTGCTGAGTGGAAATAGAGTGGGGAGTTGCCAGCTCTTTGAGCCTCTTACTATCCAGGCAGAGGCAGCAGCAACCCCATAGCTGGATTATCAGGCTACTAATTGAGGAAGGAAAGACTAGGAGAAAGGCTCCAGGAACACGGACTCTCTCACTGTCGGAGCCTATAAATGCTAATGAGCCTCGACTGCCAACGAGACTAAAGCACAATACATGACATTGCCATAGAGACTTATCAACTGCAAACCTCTACCTGAGCGTGCCAAAGGGGCAGAACCCGGGGTACAGAGTCACCGACCAGGAAGAGGGAGAGAAAAGAAAAAGCAAGAAGATAACCTCTCAAAATCAAGAATAATCTGCAAACTTTATAACCTATCCCATTTTATTATATTTGTTTGTTTGTTTCTCTTATCTTCATTCTTGATACTTTTTTTCCTCCTCCAATTTGGCCGATTAACTCTCTGCCGGTCTTACTCTCTCCTCTCCTTGAACTACACTACCCATAAGTGTTACATCTCCCATTATCTTTTCTCTTATCTTCCTTTCTCTCCATGAGGGTTGCACTCCAAAACCCTTAACTCTCTCTCTCTCTCTCTCCTTTCTTTTTTCTTCTTTTAGTGGTTCCCTTTTTTTTCTCTCTCTCTCTTTCTTTTCTCCCTCTATATTAGTTTCTTCCTTTCTCCTTTACATCTCCTCTCATTCAAACCTCAATAACAAACAAATTATCTTATCTGGGACTCAAACTTATGTTTGTGGCATTTTGGGGGATTTTTAATTCACCTTTTTAACTCACTAGCAGTGCTCCCATCCCTGGCTCTCCATATTATCTAGTTCTTGTTCCACTAAATACAATAGTAATTTTTTAATTTGTCCCCCCATTTTTCCGTTTTCCTCTTATTCCTCTCATCATAACTCTTAGACAACCAACACCTAAAAGCAAATCATTTTATTCTTGACCCAAATTTTTTCCTCATTTGCTTTTTGTGGGTCCATACGCTCTTTTTTTTTTTCTTTTTTCTTTTTTTTTTCTTTTTTTTTTGTTGCCCCTTTATTACTTTTCCCCAATTCAGGCCCGCCATCACAGGCATTGTTTGTTATAATTCACAGTTCACCACATGATTTTCTCAAGAAAGAGGGGAGAGGAGAGGAGAGGAAAAAAGGAGGGGGGTAATAATTTCCTTTTTTTAAAATTTTTATTTTATTTTATTTTTTTTATTTCATTATTAATTTTTTTTAAAAAAAACAACTCTTTTTGATTTTTTATTATTTTTTATTATTTTTTTAAATTTTTATTCTTTATTAAATCTCATTAATACTATCAACAAAACCACCCTCAGATGCCATTAAGGAAGAGAAAATCGAATATCATGGATACAAAAGAAAGAGAGGTACCACAGCTAGATGAGGAAAAATCTATGGAGAAAAAATTTAATATATTGGAAACCTTGGAGCTAAATGACAGAGAATTCAAGATAGAAATCCTAAAAATCCTCCGAGATTTACAAGAAAACACAGAAAGGCAATTTAGGAGCTCAGAAAACAGCTCATTGAACACAAAGAATATATGTCCAAGGAAATTGAAACTATAAAAACAAATCAAACAGAGATGAAAAACTCAATTCACGAGCTGAAAAACGAAGTAACAAGCTTAGCTAATAGAACAGGTCAGATAGAAGAGAGGATTAGTGAAATAGAAGACAAGCAACTTGAGGCACAACAGAGAGAAGAAGAAAGAGACTCAAAAATTTAAAAAAATGAGATAGCCCTACAAGAATTATCTGACTCCATCAGAAAGAATAACATAAGAATAATAGGTATATCAGAGGGAGAAGAGAGAGAAAATGGAATGGAGAACATACTCAAACAAAAAATAGATGAGAACTTCCCAAGCCTGTGGAAAGAACTAAAGCCTCAAGTTCAAAAAGCAAACAGAACTCCGAGTTTTCTTAACCCCAACAAACCTACTCCAAGGCATATCATAATGAAATTGACACAAACCAACAGCAAAGAAAAAATTCTCAAGGCAGCCAGGGAAAAGAAGAATACAACATATAATGGAAGGCCCATTAGATTATCATCAGATTTCTCAGCAGAAACTCTACAAGCTAGAAGAGAGTGGACCCCAATATTTAAAGTCCTGAAAGAGAGGAACTTTCAGCCACGAATACTATACCCATCAAAGCTATCCTTCAAATATGAAGGAGAAATAAAAACATTCACAGATACAGAAAAGATGAGGGAATTTATCATCAGAAAACCCCCACTCCAGGAATTACTAAAGGGGGTTCTCCAATCAGATACAAAGAACAAAAAAAAACAACAAAAAAAAAAAAAACAGAGCCACAAGTAAAAGCTCCAAGAAGAACACAATAAAACCAAATTTAAACTGTGACAACAACAAAAAGAAAGAGGGGGAGAAGATGGAGATTAACAGTAGCAAAGGACGATGGAGTGCAATCATACTCACAAAATAGTGCACTACAATGAACAGGGTAGGAACCCTTTTCATTACTTAAAGGTAACCACCATTGAAGAAACCACCACAGAAGCACATGATTTAAAAAAGATAGCAACAGAGGAAAGATGTATGGAATACAACCAAATAAAAACAAAAGATAGAAAAACGAAAGAGAAGGATCAAACAAGACACAAAACTAACAGAAAGCAAGATATAAAATGGCAATAGGGAACTCACAAGTATCAATAATTACACTAAATGTAAACGGATTAAACTCACCAATAAAAAGGCACAGAGTAGCAGAATGGATTAAAAAAGAAAATCCAACTGTATGCTGCCTACAGGAAACTCATCTAAGTAACAAGGATAAAAACAAATTCAAAGTGAAAGACTGGAAAACAATACTCCAAGCAAATAACATCCAAAAAAAAGCAGGTGTTGCAATACTCATATCGGATAATGCTGACTACAAGACAGGAAAAGTACTCAGAGACAAAAATGGCCATTTCATAATGGCTAAGGGGACACTGAATCAAGAAGACATAACAATTCTTAATATATATGCACCAAACCAAGGAGCACCAAAATATATAAGACAGCTACTTATTGATCTTAAAACAAAAACTGACAAAAACACAATCATACTTGGAGACCTCAATACACCACTGACGGCTCTAGATCGGTCATCCAAACAGAGAATCAACAAAGACATAGTGGCCTTAAACAAAACACTAGAGCACCTGGATATGATAGACATCTACAGGACATTTCATCCCAAAGTGACTGAGTATACATTTTTCTCCAGTGTACATGGATCATTCTCAAGAATTGACCATATGTTGGGCCACAAAAACAACATCAGCAAATTCAGAAAAATCGAAGTTGTACCAAGCATATTTTCTGATCATAAAGCCTTGAAACTAGAATTTAACTGCAAAAAAAGAAGGAAAAAATCCCACAAAAATGTGGAAACTAAACAACATACTTTTAAAAAATGAATGGGTCAAAGAAGAAATAAGTGCAGAGATCAAAAGATATATACAGACTAATGAAAATGACAATACGACATATCAGAATCTATGGGATGCAGCAAAAGCAGTGATAAGAGGGAAGTTCATATCACTTCAGGCATATATGAACAAACAAGAGAGAGCCCAAGTGAACCACTTAACTTCCCTCCTTAAGGAACTAGAAAAAGAAGAACAAAGACAACCCAAAACCAGCCAAAGAAAGGAGATAATAAAAATCAGAGCAGAAATAAATGAATTAGAGAACAGAAAAACTATAGAAAAAATTAATAGAACAAGGAGCTGGTTCTTTGAAAAGATCAACAAAATTGACAAACCCTTGGCAAGACTTACCAAGGAAAAAAGAGAAAGAACTCATATAAACAAAATCCAAAATGAAAGAGGAGAAATCACCACGGACACCGTAGATATACAAAGAATTATTGTAGAATACTATGAAAAACTTTATGCCACTAAATTCAACAACCTAGAAGAAATGGATAAATTCCTAGAACAATACAACCTTCCTAGACTGAGTCAAGAAGAAGCAGAAAGCCTAAACAGACCTATCAGTAGAGAAGAAATAGAAAAAACCATTAAAAACCTCCCCAAAAATAAAAGTCCAGGCCCTGACAGCTATACCAGTGAATTTTATCAAACATTCAAAGAAGACTTGGTTCCTATTCTACTCAAAGTCTTCCAAAAAATTGAAGAAGAAGCAATACTTCCAAACACATTTTATGAGGCCAACATAACCCTCATACCAAAACCAGGCAAGGAGGGCACAAAAAAAGAAAACTACAGGCCAATATCTCTAATGAATACAGATGCTAAAATACTAAACAAAATACTAGCAAATCGAATACAACAACATATTAAAAAAATAATACATCATGATCAAGTGGGATTCATCCCAGAATCTCAAGGATGGTTCAACATACGTAAAACGGTTAATGTAATACACCATATCAACAAAACAAAGAACAAAAACCACATGATCTTATCAATAGACGCAGAAAAGGCTTTCGATAAAATACAACACAATTTTATGTTTAAGACTCTCAACAAAATGGGTATAGAAGGAAAATATCTCAACATGATAAAGGCCATATATGATAAACCATCAGCCAACATCATATTAAATGGCACTAAACTGAAGGCTTTCCCCCTTAAATCAGGAACAAGACAGGGTTGTCCACTCTCTCCACTCTTATTTAATGTGGTACTAGAGGTTCTAGCCAGAGCAATCAGACAAGACAAAGAAATAAAAGGCATCCATATCGGAAAAGAAGAAGTAAAGGTATCACTTTTTGCAGATGATATGATCCTATACATCGAAAACCCCAAAGAATCCACAAAAAGACTACTAGAAACAATAAGCCAATACAGTAAGGTCGCAGGATACAAAATTAACATACAGAAGTCAATAGCCTTTCTATATGCCAACAATGAAACAACTGAGAAGGAACTCAAAAGAATAATCCCCTTCACGATTGCAACAAAAAAAATAAAATACTTAGGAATAAACATAACAAAGAATGTAAAGGACTTATATAATGAAAACTATAAACCATTGTTAAGGGAAATCAAAAAAGATATAATGAGATGGAAGAATATACCTTGTTCTTGGCTAGGAAGAATAAATATAATCAAGATGGCTATATTACCCAAAGCAATATACAAATTTAATGCAATTCCCATCAAACTTCCAATGACGTTTTTTAAAGAAATAGAGCAAAAAATCATCAGATTTATATGGAACTATAAAAAACCCCGAATAGCCAAAGCAATCCTAAAGAAAAAGAATGAAGCTGGGGGCATTACAATACCTGACTTCAAACTCTATTATAGGGCCACGACAATCAAAACAGCATGGTATTGGCAGAAAAATAGACACTCAGACCAATGGAACAGAATAGAAAGTCCAGAAATAAAACCACATATATATAGTCAAATAATTTTTGATAAAGGGGCCAACAACACACAATGGAGAAAAGAAAGCCTCTTCAATAAATGGTGCTGGGAAAACTGGAAAGCCACATGCAAAAGAATGAAACTGGACTACAGTCTCTCCCCCTGTACAAAAATTAACTCAAAATGGATCAAAGATCTAAACATAAGACCTGAAACAATTAAGTACATAGAAGAAGACATAGGTACTCAACTCATGGACCTGGGTTTTAAAGAGCATTTTATGAATTTGACTCCACAGGCAAGAGAAGTGAAGGCAAAAATTAATGAATGGGACTACATCAGACTAAGAAGTTTTTGCTCAGCAAGAGAAACTGATAACAAAATAAACAGAAAGCCAACTAAATGGGAAATGATATTTTCAAACAACAGCTCAGATAAGGGCCTAATATCCAAAATATACAAAGAACTCATAAAACTCAACAACAAACAAACAAACAATCCAATAAAAAAATGGGAAGAGGATATGAATAGACACTTCTCCCAGGAAGAAATACAAATGGCCAACAGATATATGAAAAGATGCTCATCTTCTTTAGCTATTAGAGAAATGCAAATCAAAACGGCAATGAGATACCACCTCACACCTGTTCGATTAGCTGTCATTAGCAAGACAGGTAATAGCAAATGTTGGAGAGGCTGTGGAGAAAAAGGAACCCTCATACACTGTTGGTGGGAATGTAAAGTAGTACAACCATTATGGAAGAAAGTATGGTGGTTCCTCAAAAAACTGAAAATAGAACTACCTTATGACCCAGCAATCCCTCTACTGGGTATATATCCCAAAAACTCAGAAACATTGATACGTAAAGACTCATGCAGCCCCATGTTTATTGCAGCATTGTTCACAGTGGCCAAGACATGGAAACAACCAAAAAGCCCATCAATAGATGACTGGATAAAGAAGATGTGGCACATATACACTATGGAATACTACTCAGCCATAAGAAATGATGACATCGGAACATTTACAGCAAAATAGTGGGATCTTGATAACATGATACGAAGCGAAATAAGTAAATCAGAAAAAACCAGGAACTGTATTATTCCATACGTAGGTGGGACATAATAGTGAAACTAAGAGACATTGATAAGAGTGTGGTGGTTACGGGGGGGAGGGGGGAATGGGAGAGGGAAAGGGGGTGGGGAGGGGCACAAAGAAAACAAGACAGAAGGTGACAGAGGACAATCTGACTTTGGGTGGTGGGTATGCAACATAATTGAACGACAAGATAACCTGGACTTGTTATCTTTGAATATATGTATCCTGATTTATTGATGTCACCCCATTAAAAAAATAAAATTTAAAAAAAAAAACAACAAAAAAAACTATGAACAAATTCCTATGCACACTGCACATATCTTATTTAAAAAAAAAAAAAAAAAAAACGGGAACAAATACAATATTTAAAATAAAGAACAAGTAAATTTAAATCAACAAACTGACCAATATATTTCAATGGGAACTATGCTCCTCTCACTGACCACCAATGAAAGAGGTACCCTTCCAGAAGTGCGGCGGGGGCTGGATAAATGGCCTAAGGGGGCCGCATGTGGCCCACGGGCCATAGTTTGGGGACCCCTGACTTAGCCTCTCCCGACTCCGAGCCTCCAAGAGTCATACATAAGCACTGGAGATAAAAATAGAGCATTTCTAGTCACCAGGAAGAATCTACAGGCCTCAGGGGATGGAAATGTCAGAGAATTATAGGAGGTACCAGCGTAACCCCCAGAAACTCAGGAGCCAATTTAAATGTGAGAATTGCCTGGAAAAAGAAGAACATATGAAGTCCCTTGGAATAGCAAGTATATTATTAATTTTTACTCCAACTGAAAATGCAATGGACTGATAATGTCTGGTAATACAAAGATTATATAAAAGGATTTGAGGGGGATTTTGAGATTTTCTTTTTTTTTTTTTTCTTCATTTTTCCAAAGCTGGAAACGGGGGAGGCAGTCAGACAGACTCCCGCATGCGCCTGACCGAGATCCACCCGGCATGCCCACCAGGGGGCGACGCTTCGCCCCTCTGGGGCGTCGCTCTGTTGCATCCAGAGTCATTCTAGCTCCTGAGGCAGAGGCCACAGAGCCATCCCCAGCACCCGGGCCATCCCCGCTCCAGTGGAGCCTCGGCTGCAGGAGGGGAAGAGAGAGACAGAGAGGAGGGAGAGGGGGAGGGGTGGAGAAGCAGATGGGTGCTTCTCCTGTGTGCCCTGGCTGGGAATCGAACCCGGGACTCCTACATGCCAGGCCGACGCTCTACCACTGAGCCAACCAGCCAGGGCCGAGATTTTCTTTGTTCTGTTTTCAGCTACGTTCTGAGCCAAAAGATTAAGTGAGGATTAGGCTGACTTAATTGAGGAAGAAGATCGAATGCAGACAAATTCACACACACAGGGGTCCCCAAACTTTTTACACAGAGGGCCAGTTCACTGTCCCTCAGACCGTTGGAGGGCCACCACATACAGTGCTCCTCTCACTGACCACCAATGAAAGAGGTGGCCCTTCTGGAAGTGCGGTGGGGGGCCAGATGAATGACCTCAGGGGTCTGCATGCGGCCCGCAGGCCATAGTTCGGGGACTCAGGGCTGATCTGGACCATTGTCTGGGTGTAACCCCTTTTCACACAGTTTTTGTCTCCATTATAAAAGCCAGTTCTAGCCTCCTACTTCAATAAGTTCTGCCATGCAGCCTTGCTTTGCTTCAGGAAGCTCCGTTTCTGGGGACAGGAACTCTGCCCTGGAACTTTTGCTTGGCAACAAGGTCCTTGTTTCCTCGGGTACAGATTTCCAATCTGCTATGTGCCTGCTTCCTGAATTCTGAGCCTCCCACATCAGACCCCCTCCCAGGCTCCTTGCTCATTTTTGAAGGCATCGATACCGTCTTGGGACCATCTGGTTTCCTCCCATTTTTTGCTGACCCTTTGCCTGGTCACCATTCATTATTTGCCAACCTGAGACTCTGCATTTGGCTTCACATTCAGTCAGTCTGCCCTGTGCTGGTCCTGCCTGAGTAACGCCTGCGCCCAGCTATTCTCTCTTGCTTTCAAGTTGTACTCTTCATATGCAAGCATGTCACAAATCAGAATGATAGCTGCTATGAATGAAAAGGAGACTTAACTTTGAAAATGATCTCCACTGTTTTCATGAGTGATCCAAATCAACAGAAAAAACCCCCACCAGAATGGTTTTGTAGACAGTTTCAAAAATAAAATGTGACTCTAAGATGGGGAAGGTCTAGCCTGACAGGTATTTATATGAAATAGGCCGAGAGTGTGGTCTCTTCTACCACAGGAATCAACAGTCTATTGCAGATGCCAAAAGACCTTTCAAGAAAAAGGAGGTATTAATCTTCCTCTAAAACAGGCGTCCCCAAACTATGGCCTGCGGGCTGCAATGCGGCCCCCTGAGGCCATTTATCCAGCCCCCACTGCACTTCTGGAAGGTGCACCTCTTTCATTGGTAGTCAGTGAGAGGACCACTGTATTTGGCAGCCCTCCAATGGTCTGAGGGACAGTGAACTGGCCCCCTGTGTAAAAAGTTTGGAGACCCCTGCTCTAAAGTGTTTTTGCCTATTTATATCTGGAAGAGGTTATGGGCTGTGGCTTATCAGGTTGAGGTTGGTCAGGATGGTTGGATTAGAACTTTAAACTTGAGCATATAATGAAATGTATACAAAATCAGAGGAACTATTATAGATTAAAGGAGACTAAAGAGTCATGAAAACCAAATGCAATATAAGATCCTTTATTTGATCCTAGATTAAAAAACAACAACAACAAACAGCCAAAGGGCATTATTTGAGTAATAGGAAATTTTATATGCTCTGTGTATGATACATTATTAAATTTATTAAATTGCTATTCATTTTCTTATGTTTACAATTTAGGTAAACCTTGAAAGAGGCTTTCTTTCTATCCTAGTTGATTGAAGGGCTAAAGGCTATTCAATTCCAAACATGATTCATTTCTAAGGAGAGCTGCCTCCTTTGATGACGAGCTTCTGAGGTTTTCTGGGTTTCTCACGAACAGATGACATCTCTTCCTATGGCATGGCATAAGACTATAAAAGTGGTCTGTCTTCATTGTTCTCCATTCACACTCTTGAATTTTCTGCAACTTCCCTTGAATTCCACTTCTTTGCACTTTGGTCTTAAACCCTTTAGTTACTTTTTTCTTAATGATTTCAAAGTCACAGACTTATACAAAGAAATAAGAAGGCTCAGGAACTTTCTTGATTGTGGCTCTCTGTCCAATATGTCCCATGCTTTAATCAATGGTTGAGAGACATCGCATAATATAGTGGCATCTACATCAGACTCAGATTTATTTTAGTATTGTTCAATTGCCCTGTTGAAACATCTAGATGCAAGTCAGACATCATGCTTTCATTGATGTTCTTCAATTTCTCCTATCATTTTTCTCATTTTATACTTTAGGAAAGGATTTTCTCCTTTCAGTATTTATATCTTCACATAATGCAGTTTTCTCTGGTGTAAAGGCTATATTATCATAACTAGTACAGATATTGATCTACTTACGACCTATGCAACTTACAGCCATTCGACTTTACGACCACAATCACCAGCCACAACTGCTCCACTTCTGGCAGCACAAGCATTGCCCAGCGTGGTGTACAACAGTGTGGGCCAGCTTCTGGCAGCACTACCATCTCCACGCGCACCATTTCAACTGTTATCCCAGACTCGGTACAGCAATTTGTGTTTTGTGTCTTGGATATTTTTCATCAAACCCCTCCCAAGATGTCTACCAAGAGGAAATTATCTTTGTCTACACCTCAGCCTGCCAAGAAGGAAAGAATGGCCATCGATCTCGACACGAAAATGAGCGCAGGCTCATCCGACTTGAGCATGGGTTCACCAGCTTGAGTGCAGGGGCGCTGGCTTGAGCATGGGATCATAGACATGACCCCATGGTCGCTGGTTTGAGCCCAAGGTCACTTGCTTGAGCAAGGGGCCACTCGCTCTGCTGTAACCCCCTGGTCAAGGCACATGTGAGAAAGCAATCAATGAACAAGTACGAAGGAGGAAAGAAAGTGAATGTGATCGCACATGTTTATGAAAAAACCAACTCCGGTAACCCCAACTGCTGCCTCAGATGACAACATCAATGATCCACAGCCAAGCACCAGAGGCTAATAAAATGTTTCATACATGTTTATATATTTTGATATGTTTTGCAATTGGGAAAATATTTCCTATGACATTTTTTACACCTGTATTTTATATTTTTGTATGCACTTGTATTTTGTAATTTTGTATGTTTTGCAAATATTAAACCAGTTGTACTGGTAATGCAGTGTTTTACTTAAACCTGACGAATGTAAAAATAAGAAACAAAATGGTGTAGAGATGATACAAATGGCATAAAATGAACAAAGAAAATTATGATATATAACAATAATGAAAGAAAATTATGATAAAATATGACTTAAAGATTTTTATAACATCATTTCATAGTACTGTACATATAGTCTAATCAACTTAACGACCAAATCGTGTTACAACCGGTCTGTCGGAACCAATCGTGGTCATAAGTCGAGCACTGGCTGTAATGCCAGTGGTGATTAAACAAGCCTAAGTAAACCACTGAACTATCCTACTTGAGAAAATAGTACTCTAAGTCACAATAAAATCAAAGGATCTACCCCATACTCATTAATCTCTTCTCACTCCTTGGTTCTCACTACTGATTAAACATTCAATAATAGGAGTAATTGATTATTAATTTCTCTTGAGCATCACAATACAGCATATATTTGAGTTTTCTTTTTAAATTGAGAATGTTCATAAATAGAAAAATAATATTTATACCTGATTTTCTTAATTTAAAAATTTTAAATTGAGCATTTGTATACCTGAACATGAAACTATTATCTGACAGTGAAAATAATTGCTTGATGAAGCAATAATCTTTTTCTCATTGAATAGGATCCTCATAGATTGTGACTGGTTAATCAAATATTAGAGTTACATTTGTGAAATGGAATGGTGTAACTAATCATTCACCTTCTCACTAACTCAATATCATATAAAGTTTTTGTGGAATAAATGGACCATTTAAACAGTATATGTGCTTTACTGTGTCAAACAACCCTGTCAAAGGAAAAATAGAAAGATGCTAGTTCTGCTAAAATTTAAATCAGGCAATACAAATTCTGAATTATTACAAGTTGCATTAGTAAAAGCCAATTATTAAGTTTTTTTTTCTCATGAAATCTATTCTTCACTATGATGTAAAGCTAGTGATGCCCTATCAGAATAGGTACCACAAGCCTGACCTGTGGTGGTGCAGTGGATAAAGTGTCAACCTGGAACGCTGAGGTCTCCAGTTCGAAACCTCTGGTTTGCCTGGTCAAGGCATATATGGGAGTTGATGCTTCCTGCTCCTTCTCCCTTCTCCCTGTCTCTCTCTCTTTCTCTCTCTGTTCTTCTCTATAATGAACAAATTTTTAAAAAAAGAATATGCATCATGGCTAGGTAAGTGAATATTTCCAGGTATCAAGAGAACTTTCAATAATTTATGAGGTATTACAATAAATATACTCAGACATATCAACTTCAAACTTTGATGTGTATTGATGAGTCATTTTTTATTTATAGTTTTTGTATGAAATTTTATTTTCATTAAAAAAATATATATATAATATATATATATATTATATATATATATATAAAGTTCAGGGGAGAAACCAAGACACCAAAAGGGGGATGGACATAAAAAATTTCCCTTTGATAATTCATTTCACTATTTTTTATTAAAGTTTGTAATTAGTTTCCTGAAGAAGTAAATACTAGGAAGTTTTTACTGAAATGAATAAAAAAAAGCAGAAGTCTACTGTAAGGGTAAAAAAATTTTTTTTCTATATTTTATATTGTTCTGCACTTTTTTCAAACCCAATTTCTCAGGGCTGGGTTTTAAAGGATAATCACTATCTGATGTACTCTCTACAGATTTGCCTCCCAAAGCTCATCAGCCTGCAGCCTGTCCCTAGTCAGGCTGGTCTCTCATTGTCACAAACACACTCGGCCACTTACAGCTCCATGTACACGTCACCCTCGCCTGCAGTACACTTCCTCTCACTTCCACTTATTCACATTTAGGTGAAAAGAACTGTATGGCTCCTTAATAGAATGCTCTCATCTTTAAAGTAAGAACTTATAGCCTATCAGAACCATTTGGAGACTTGCCCAAATAAAAAAGTAGAAGCTATATCTCCCCCATGAGGTTTTATTATTCACATAGCACTCATTTATTTTTCTGTCACATGAATTCCCTCTAAAACAATGTCTTTGTCAATACTTGACATTGTCAGCCATTATGATTTTAGCTTTTCTAATGGGTGTATATTGCTATCTTATTAGAATTTTTATTTACATTTCTTGGCGCTGGCCAGTTGGCTAAGTGATAGAGTGTGAGACCAGTGTGATAATGTCCTGAATTTAATTCCAGGTCAAGGCACACAGGAGAAGCAACCATCTGTTTCTCTACCCCTCCCCACTCCCTTCTCTCTTTTTCTCTCTCTCTCTCTCTTCTCCTCCTGCAGTCTATCCCACAGCATGGCTCAACTGGTTCAAGTGCATTGGCCCAGGTGCTGAGGATGGCTCCAGGGAGCCTCCACCTCAGGTGCTAAAAATGTCTAGGTTGGGAGCATGGCCCCAGATAGGCAGAGCATCGGTGGCCCCAGATGGGAGTTGCCGGGTGGATCCCAGTTGGGACGCATGTAGGAGTTTGTCTTTCTATCTCCCCTCCTCTCACTTGGAAAAGAAGAAAAATAAATTAATTAATTTACATTTCCTGTCTGACCAGGCTGTGGTGCAGTGGATAGAGCATCAACCTGGGACACTGAGGTCTAAGGCTAGAAACCCCAAGGTCGCTGGCTTGAGCATGGGCTCACTAGCTTGAGCCCAGGGTCCCCAGCTTGAACGTGAGATCATAGACATGACACCATGATCGCTGACTTGAGCCCAAAGGTTGCTGGCTTGTAGCCTAAGGTCACTGGCTTGCACAAGGGGACAATGACTTGGCTGGAGCCCCCAGCTCAAGGCACATATGAGAAAGCAATCAATGGACAACTGAAGTGCTGCAACTATGAGTTGATGCTTCTCATCTCTCTCCCTTCCTGTCTGTCCCTGTCTGTTTGACTCTGTCTCTCTCTCTCTCTTGATTAAAAAATATTATATTTCCCTAGTGATTAGAAATATTGAGCATCTTTTTATGTGCTTTTTGCAAGTCATATATAGTGAACTGTTCATTCAAATCTATTTTTCTGTTGGGCTGTGTGTCTTATTATTGAATTACAAAGTTTTATATACTTTTGAGATACAAGTTCTTTATCAGATATATATATATTTAATGAATATACATGTTATTATTTTCTTATTTTTTAGATTTTATTTATTGATTTTACAGAAAGAGAAGGGGTGAGGGTAACAAGAATAATTGCTTCACTCTAGCTGTTCATTGGCTGCTTGTCATATGTGCCTTGACCAGGCAAACCCAGGGTTTCAAACCAGCGGCCTCAGCGTTTCAGGTCGGCTCTCTGTCCACTGTGCCACCACGGGTCAGGCTATCAGGTACGTGTTTAGCAAAAGTTTTCTCCCAGTCTAGGATTTGTCAGGTCGTTTTCTTACTGTTGTCCTTTGAAGAACAAAACTTTCATTTTTGATGAGCTCCAATTTGTCAACTTTTTCTTTTATGGAGCATGCTTTTGGTGTCATATCTAAGAAATTTTTGCCTAACTCAATATCACAAAGATTTTCATTTTCCTTTACTTTTAGAAGATTTATCATTTTAACTGTTAAAACACAAAATTCAATTGAGTCAATTTGAAGACCAATTGGCTTAAGGAAGTGATCCATGAATTGGTCAGAATGCCATCTAGCGACTACAGGAGTGCTCTGGGGCCTTGCACAACAGGGAAGGATCTTATAGGAAGAAGGGTGGGTAACGGAGCTATGTGGGAGAGAAAAGAAAGGATTGATTTGGGGTTGGGACATCTTCTCTTTGAAGGAAGAGAAGGAGAAGGGTTTTTATTGTGTAGATTGCCTCTTCTTTTTTGGAAGGGGGTAGAAGAGCATATGGGATAAATTACCTTATTGATGTTTGACCAGATATTTCTACACTGTTTGATTAAGATTATGTTTCTAAAAGAGTTTGAAACTGCAATTAGATCAGGAATTAAATCTAGGTTTGGTATCAGGGGTTTTTAGCACAAGTGACACCATTTTGGGCCTATGATTTTTTTTCTTTAACAACTTCTATATTTAGATCTATAATCAGTCATATACTTTTGTGTATGGTATGAGGGAAAGGGCTAGGTTTATTATTATTATTATTATTTGCATTTAGAGATGCAGTTTTCCAGTATCATTTGTTAAAAAAGTAGTTCTTATCCTATTGGATTACCTTGGAACTTTTATCATAAGTATGTTGATTATATATGTATAGTTTATATCTGAACATTCTTTTCTGTTCCACTGCTCTATGCCTATCCTTATTTAACACTACATTGTCTTGATTACCAAAGTTTTATAGTATGTCTTAAATCAGATAAGATAAGTTCTCTGTGTTCTTCTTTTTCAAACTGCTTTTGGCTGTTTTTAGCCTTTTGCTATATAAGTTTTAAGATCCTCTTATCAATTTCTGCAAAAAAGCATGCTGTGATTTTGGTAAGGATTGCGTTGAATCATTAGGTTAACTTGGAGGAATCGTGAGCTAAATAATAGTCAGCCTTTTAAATCATGACTATGAAAGACAGGGCCTAGGTGAAAATGACGAAGGGATTAAGCAAAACAAATAAGAAAATAGACACAGACAACAGTGTGGGATTACAGGAGGGAAAGGGGATGGGAGAAGGTGGAGGAGGTTAGATGGGAATAGTTGGTGGTGGGTGGAGACTTGACTTGGGGTGGTGAACACACAATACAGTATACAGATGATATATTATAGAATTATGCACCTGAAATCTGTATTATTTTAATAACCAATGTCACCCCAATAAATTCAATAATTTTTTTTAAAAAAACAGCTATTAAGATGATTGTCTTGCCTATAATTACATTTAAAATGAAGAATTTTTAAAAAGCAGAGCACTATGTATTGTTATAGATTTCCTTGTTCATACTATTGCTATATAAATTTCCCTGGATATCATCTTGTTAAAATAATTGGATTTCAGTTAAGTTTAAAATGTACTTATTTTGATTCTTAAGAATCATTTTTGAGTTACCTATAAATAGCAATTGGTCTGTATTAAAACAAGAGGAACAGTTTTTAAAAAGTCTCTATGTATTGAAATCTTCTGTAATTTGTCTTAACAATTCTTTATAGTTTTTTTCTGTACAAGTCCTGCATTTCCTTATTAAATATATTCCTAAGTATTTTGATAGTATTATGAATGAAATTGTTTCCTCAATTTCATTTTGCCTCGTTCATTGTTAGCCTATAGAAATAAAATTAATTTTTGTATATTGATCTTGCATACTCTGACCTTGCTAACCTAGATTATTAGTTCTGGTAGGTTTTTGTTGTTACATTCCTTAAGGTCTTCTCTGTTAAAGATCACATCATATGCTAATAAAGACAGTCTTACTTCTTCCTTCCCAATCTGTGTTCCTTATTGCATTGGTTGGACTTTCTAGCACAATTTTGGATAGAAGTGATGAGGATGAGCATCCTTGTCTTGTTCCTGATAATAGGAGGGAAAAAATTTAGCATTTTACCACTAAGTATAATGTTAATTGTAGTTTTTTTCAGAGATGCCCTTTACCAGGTTAAAGTAGTTTGTTAAGAATTTTTATATAAATAGTTATTAGATTTGGCTTATTCTGTACCTATTGACTTGGTAATATGGTTTTTATTCATCACTCTATTAATAGAGTACATTATATTAATTGATTTTCAGATGTTAAACTAACTTTGTATTTCTGGGATAAACTCTACTTGGTCATGGTATATAATTGTTTTTATATGTTGCTGAGACCCATTAACTAATATTTTGTCAAGGATTTTCTATTTATATTCATGAGGGATATTGGTCAGCAGTTTTCTTCTCTTATTATGTGTTTGAATATGTATCACCCTTTGACCTGAAAACAATATTGTATGTGTGTACCTTCAGGTCACAAATACAACAGTGATTATGTTATATATAATCTCTGCTCTCAGCACTTACATTCCTGTTGGAAAAGTCGGGAGTAATAAAAGAAATGTTTTTTACATATACAATCACAATTATGATTGCTCTAAGTGACATAAATAAATAGTTACATGATATTTTTTTTCCTAAGTAATGGAACCAAATGGAGAGAGGTAGGGGGACATCATTAAAGGAGGAATGAGGAAGACCTCTTCAAAGGGTTGATTTTTGAGCTGAAACCTAAAGAATGAGCCAGTTGGAACAGTGAGAGTTGATATGGGAATATTTCAGACAGAGGTGAAACAGGGGTAAAGGTTCTAGGTAAGAAAAGCTTTGATGAGTTAGCGAAACTGAAAAAACGTGGGTTAGGGTCATATTAAGAAAATAGAAAGACATAAATGACTAATGGATTGGGGCAGGGGGCAGACAGGGATGTTTGACTGAAAGGTAAAATCCCCTACTTCATATTCTGAAAGGTTTTGTCCCTGAGCAAACTAGAAATGATAATGAAGAAGCCAAAAGGTTGCTTGGATGGAAAGATAATGTCAAATCCTGTTTTGTGTCACTTGGTAAATTCTTAGAGGCCGAGTATGATGCCACACTTACAAACCTTAAGATCCCCCTGGTTGAATGTGACTTAAGGGATTTTGAACATCTTATACCAAGCACCCAAATAAGAGAAACCTGCCCATCGTAACTTGTTGGAAGTACTTGCAAAAATAATTCACTGGTGCTGATAAGGGTTTTTCTGACATTCAAAGACTTAAATACTAAAGGGCTTCAGAACAGACCTCCTCAAAATGTAGCACTTTGGCATGAGAATTATTTTGAGCTGAACGCATCTAAGACCCTGTGGGCTCATGAGAAACTCTTACTTCTCCCTTGTAAAATTTAAACTGGGGGCCTTGCCCATGATAAATATTATCACAAAAAAAAAAAAAAAAAAAACAAAACAAAAAAAAAAAACCAAAATTTGGTTTGGCCTCTGTATAGGGCAGGGCAAACTGTCAGTTACTGAACATCTGTTCTTATTCTTATCGTCCTTTAAAGACCTTCCTCTCCCCTGGAACCCAAGGTACCTTCTCACCTCATCCTTACTTAGCTCAGGATGTTGCACAGACCTCATTTTCACTTTCTGTCTCTGAACCTTTCACATAATGTGGGGGCTCTAACTCGCTTACGTATGTGGTGTTCCCAAACATATGTATGTAATTAAATTTGGTCATTTTCTCTTGTTAATTTATCTCATGTCTAAATGATTATTAGACCAGCTGAAAGAACCTAGAAGGGGAAAATTTCTTCCTCCCCCATAATATCCATTCATCTGTCAAAACTGAAAGAAATATTACTCAAGAGAGTATTCAAAGGCACATGACTAAATAAATGCCACATAATAAAACAAGTGAAAAATGGCTCAGTCCTAAATATCCTAAGCATTCAGGAAACATGTACATTTAAAACCTGACTGATTTTTTACTTCTCTGTGTAGCATATTCATGGCTTTGAAAAAATTTACTGATTTTCTTGATAAAGAGTTTAGCAAATGCAGAAATTGAATCTTAATTTCTGAATGCTTTGATTGCTTCTAATTGCTTTTTGTTTTTTTCATGTGTCTCAGTTTAATACCACAGAAAGCTTTTTGAATCATTAGTTCTGGAAACATAAGGCCGTCACTTAATCACATAATAGTAAATCACTGGCATTCAGGCAAGCCAGAAAACCTGACCTGGAAGTGTCTTTCTAAGGCTCAACACTGGGGGATTTATCAGTATTCAGCTGCTCAAATCATCTCTCATCTTGGCGAAACTTCTCAGGATGCCCTCACAGCTATAAATTTTCAGCCTGGCATAGAAATTCATTGCTTCATTCACAAATGAATATTCTGGAGAATGGAAGAAGCTTTTAGTTATATTCCCTTTCTGAAACCATAAGAGATTCTTAAATGCCTCGTATAAATAAGAGGCTCGTAAGTGCCTTGTATTGCCAACCTTCTCTCCTCCCACCCAGCGTGAGGAACGGCATGATACGAAGGGAGCCTTAACAGACGATCTGGTTAGCTATTAGCTTCAGAACACAAACTTCAGAATTAGATCAGGATTCAAAACTGAACTCCTGGCCCTGGCCGGTTGGCTCAGTGGTAGAGCGTCGGCCTGGCGTGGAGAAGTCCCGGGTTCGATTTCCGGCCAGGGCACACAGGAGAGGCGCCCATCTGCTTCTCCACCCCTCCCTCTCTCCTTCCTCTCTGTCTCTCTCTTCCCCTCCAGCAGCCGAAGCTCCATTGGAGCAAAGATGGCCCGGGCGCTGGGGATGGCTCCTTGGCCTCTGCCCCAGGCACTAGAGTGGCTCTGGTCGCAACAGAGCGACGCCCCGGAGGGGCAGAGCATCACCCCCTGGTGGGCAGAGCATCGCCCCTGGTGGGCGTGCCGGGTGGATCCCGGTCGGGCGCATGTGGGAGTCTGTCTGACTGTCTCTCCCGGTTTCTAGCTTCAGAAAAATAAAAAAAAAAACCTGAACTCCTCACTTTTAGTCATATACCCTAGGGAAAATGATTTACTCCCTTGAACCTCAATTTCTTCATTTACAGAATGAAGGAAACAATCTCTACCTCAAATGCTTGTTACAAGAATCAAACAAGATCAGATACATAAAGCTCTTAGGCTAGTTCTTGGCACCCAGTAAGTGCTCATGGAATGTTAGCTATTAATGTTGTTTACCTGAAACCAGTGTACTCTTACTGATCAATGTTACCCCATTAAATTTAATTTTCTAAATAAAATTTTAAAAAATGTTGTTGCTATTGTTTTTTATCTAAGTTCTCTCTGCTAGTATTTCTGCACTTCCAACAATCAATGAAATCTGTGTATCTTATCAGTGGAAGAAAGTTTTAAAATATTGTCCCCCCAATCCACTTAATTTACAGATAAGAAAACTCAACTGTCTGGAAAATATCTACGAGGTCACACACTTGCCCAAGGTCATCTGGAATGACTGGCACAGAGCGGCAGAATTAAGGTCTCTTGATATTCAGACTGAAATTCATTCTGCTTGAAGCACTCGAGTACTTTGGTTGTTCAGTGTGTGCAGAATTCTGCTTGCTTTCCTATTTTTCTGATCTTTTACAGGTTCAATTCAAGCTTGCTACTATGTGACCCTTAGGCGCTAACCAATATACACATCTAAAACAATATGTGTATTTGTTTACAAAAAAAAAGTACAAAATAATTAAAAGTAAGAAATCTAATTGGAACAAAAACTAGAATAAAATAATTAGCAGAAATTCATATGCAAAGAAATACTATAGAATAATGACTTTATGATGACATTATAAAAAGTTTTCTTTCTAATTTTCTAAATGATTTTTGTTTCAGGAAAGATTATGTTTGATGAGAAATCTAATATATACTCTTTATACACGTGTCTTTGCAAAAATTTCTTTGCAGAAATTTTTTTAAGAAGTTTTTTTTTTTTTTCTAATTGTTTCAGGTAAACAAAAATAGAGGTTTTGGAGAGGGAAAGGAGGAGAGAGGCCTAGTGCTGCTTCTCTCTGTGCCAAGAGGGAGTTTGCCAGGAAGTAGACGGTGGATGCCTCTGTGTTGGGTCGTGGGCACTGCCTGAACGACTTCCACCAAAACCCAAAGCAGAAAGGGAGTTAAGTCAGTGATTCTTGCCGAGCGCCCAAACACTCAACTGGGAGTGGAGGGAAGCCTTCCTCCCTGGTGCTGCTTGAGCATCTCCTCAGTTTGTTCTCTCGGGCCTCTAGCCTCTTGCCTTTAGTGTCACCACATGGCCTCTGACCTGGGAGGGCAGAGCCCAGGAAGCCTACTAGCTACATGAGAACAATAACAGTACTCTTATGGTTACTTGGATCAGATTACGTAAGATTCCTTTGATTCTTATTTACATAAGTGAAATGTGCTTATGACAATTAATACAAATGACATGAAACTGTTAGAGTAAAAAAATAAAGAAAGGGCAAAAAAGAAGAGAAAAATGAAGTCCTCTTTGCCCACAGCACCTGATATCTTATTTTTTACACTTGACCATAAATGTCTTGGAATTCTTTTATGTAATAAATATAAATCACCTCATTTTTTTTTTTCATCCATCACAGTCTTCCACAAAATAAGTGTATCATATTTCATTTAACCATTCTTTAATGGAGGGAAATTGCTGCCCTCTTCCAAAATTTATTTATTATAATTAAAGCAAAAATAACTACTCATGTTTATTTATTTTATGAACATGTGTGAATATTTCAGAAGAATAGATTCTTACAAGCAGAGTTTAGAACTCCAAGGATATGCTTATTTTAAATTTTAATAGGTATTTCTAAGTTGTCATAAAAATAGTAGTACTAATTTATAATCTTACAAATTCTGTATGAAACCACCCATTTCCACTTGATAATACTGTTAATCTATTAAATTTTTAACAACTTTATTGGTTACAAAGTGTACCTCATTGTTTTGCATTTCCTTTATTATTTTTAAGGTTAAACATCTTTTTAAATTTTATGAATCATTCTTTTTTTGTGTCTTTTTACATTTTATCAATCATTTTTTACCCACTTTAACATTTCTTATCTTTCTAATAATTTTACAACCTTTGAATAGATTGCGTATATTATATGATCTTTGAATAGGTTGTGTATATTATACTTTGTTTTATTTATTTTGTAAAGGCTTTCACTAGGATTTTTTTCTTTTTTTGGAGTCTTTTGTCATACAGTTCTTTAATTTTTTTTGAAGTAAGAGCTTTTTGTTAATGGGTCTTCAAAGTTGTCTTCCTTAGGAAAGCCTTCATCACCCCTCCCACCCCAAAATTATAAAAACTGATATATATATTGTATTTTACTCTACTTTCTTTCTTTTTTATTTTCTCATATGTGCCTTGACCAGGAGCCTACAGCAAAGTGAGTGACCCCTTGTTCACACCAGTGACCTTTGGCCTCAAGCCAGCGACTATGGGGTCATGTCTATGATCCCATGCTCGAGCTGGTGAGCCCACACACAAGCCAGATGAGCTCTTGCTCAAGCTTAACCTCGGGGTTTCTAACCTGGGTCATCTGCATCCCAGTTTCACATGCTATCCACCGTGCCACTGCCTGGTCAGGCAAACTAATGCACTCCCTTTTAAATGTAAATGCAAACACCCCTCTCTAGAGGTTTTTGTAAAGGCTGAAGAAAAAGGCAAATCAGGGGAAATCTACTTTCTTTCTAATATGGGTTTTTATTTAAAAATAATTAGTGTTTAGAATTTAATCCATTTGGATTTTGTATGTATGTGTTACTAGCATCTAAATTAACTTTTTCTGGTTGGCTCAACGATAGAGTGTCGGCCTGGCGTGCAGGAGTCCTGGGTTCAATTCCTGGCCAGGGCACACAGGAGAAGTGCCCATCTGCTTCTCCACCCCTCCCCCTCTCCTTCCTCTCTGTCTCTCTCTTCCCCTCCTGCAGCCAAGGCTCCATTGGAGCAAAGATGGCCCGGGCGCTGGGGATGGCTCTGTGGCCTCTGCCTTAGGCGCTAGAAGGGCTCTGGATGCAACAGAGCAACACCCCAGAGGGGCAGAACACCGCCCCCTGGTGGGCATGCCGGGTGGATCCCGGTCGAGCGCATGCGGGAGTCTGTCTGACTGCCTCCCCGTTTCCAGCTTCGGAAAAGTGAAAAAAAAAAAGAATTAATTTTTTTCAGAATTTCCAACCCTCTCAATATAATTTTTGAACAGTCTGTTCTTTTTAACTCTGATTCAGAATGTTCCCTTTTTAACATTTTAAACGTCCCTTTGTTCCTGAACTGTTTATTTTGTTTATTTTTTGTTTTTGTTTATTTTATTTGTCCATGTTTTTAGCTGAAGCAATACAACGTGAACTTACTGTATTTGATAACTGTAATGTCAGGTCCTCCCTCATTGTTCTTTTTTTATTCTTTAATTTTATTTTTTATTCTTGTACATTTTTCTTCCACATGAATTCTAAAATTAGCTTATCAAGTTTGATAAAGCTCCTGCTATGATTTTTATTACAATTGCACTGAATTTATGGGTAAATTTGAAAAGTTGACATCTTTAAAATATGAAATCTTTCATATAGAAATGTAAAGCTTTTCATCTATTCAGGTCTTTTTTTATATATTGTCAGTAAAATATTATAGTTTTCTTCACATGGACCTTGCATTGTTCTTGTTGGTTTATTCCTAGGGGATTTCTTAATGTTTATGTTGCCATCACAAATGGGATCTTTAGATTTTGTTTTTCTGCAGAGAAAATGATATGAGAATGGGGGAATAACGCAGGAGTTGAAAGATAGGGAGAAAGAAGAAAAAGAGAAAGAGAGATCAAAAAGGTAAAATGAGGTGATATGTATGGAAGACAGGAGAAACTTCTATTTTTATAGACTAGAGCAGGTCCTCAATTAACCCTGTTTTATTATAACATTTATGATATATTTTAAAAATCAGGTCCCTGCCCGAGCCACTGTCTGTGTGGAGTTTGCATGTTCTCCCCATGCTTGTGTGGGCTTTCTCCAGTTTCCTCCCACATCCCAAAGTTGCGCATGAGGTCACTGACATATCTAAAGTGTCCTAGTCTGCATAAATGCAGGTATGGGTATGGGAAGGGTGTCCTGTTGGGGTGGGTTTCCACCTTGCACCCTTAGCTGCCAGAAGAGGCTCTGTCCATCCAAGACTCTGTACTGGAACAAGTAAATTGGAAAATTATTATCTTCCTTGTCTTTATTAATCTTTTTAAAACGTCTGCATAAATCACATGTATTTCAGTGTTCAATATTAGAAGTGCTTTGGGTCTTTATTTAAAAGGTTGGTAATGTTTTTGTGACCAGCAATATGCCATAGGAACTTAACTCTTGTTTATAGCAATTTGCCTGTGGTAAAATTGGTTTCCTTTACCAATTTTAATGTCATTTCCTTAAAGTTGCAGTTTCCAATAAACTACCCAGGATGTTAAATTAGGACTTACTTTACCTGTTATGTGACGTTCCCGGAGGCGGAGGCGTTCAGAACCACCATCTCCAGCACTCTTCCCTACAGGTGGCTCATTTGAGAACACTGAAGTTTAAAAAGGTCAGCAAGGGAGCACGAAACAGGAAATGGAGAGAGAACAGGTTTGGAGTGAGCTCTGGGAACCCATCCCAGATTCCACTCTCACCAGCTATGTGATTTTGCTCCAGTTACCTAATTACATTTCTCATTTGTAAAACTTGCATAATATCTGCTCAGGTGCTTGTGAGGATTAATTAGGATGACATATCTAAAGTGTCTGTGGCATCAGATGCCACTCTCCAGGAGTGCCAGCTCCCACCGTGAACTCACCTCTTTGCACTCCCCCCCACCCACCACCCACCCCCACCCCACCCACCCCCACCCCACCCCACCCCACCCCACCCCACCCCACCCCACCCCCTGCAATCCCAGGTCTGCTCCTGAGAGCACAGGAGCCTTCTGCTAACATGCAGTGAGATGTTTATTTCGTGAGTGCCTAACACCCAGAAACACATACCTAACATTCTTAGGAAACATTGTAGGAGAAACCATTGTAGGAGAAACCGTTGTTAGGAGCTGTGATCTGGAAAAAAAAAATCGCCCATTTTTACAAAAGGAGGCTTGTTGAAATGTGAATCCTTATTCAAGCCCAAATCCCCAGTGAGAAACACCCTCTATTTCTACTGGGACAATAGTTCCTTGTCCTGAGACAATGCTGGCTACATAGCCCTGGGAAGCTTCAAATCCCCATGGCAATGGCCACGGTTTCTCTGGGGACACTGGAAACAGTGTCTCTGGAGAAACTACACCACCCGACCCAGGGCCTTGGCCATTGAAAAGAAACTCCGTTCCCAGCCTAAGCATCAGGAAAACAGAACTGTCCTCAATATCCTGGTGACATCTGTCCTGGTGACATCTTGTATTTATTTGCTGCAGGGCTCCAACCCTCCGGGGAAGTTGTGCTTAAGAGATGTATGAAGTCTGAGAGCAGTAAAAAGTAAAACATACTGAAATGCCCAAAATGAGTGTTTTCTTCTAGGGAGTAGGTATGCTTGTTCCCAAAATGTTGCTCTTACTCATCAAGAAAATGTGCGAACTGGCCTGCATTTAAATCCTCCCGCTCTGCAGCAGGGAGCTTGGAGGAAATTAGCTCACCTCTCAGAGCGGCGTGTTCTTTGTCTAAAAAATGAGGTTAATAACAAGGACCTCAGAGGACTGCTGTGAGGATTAAATCATACAGATATAAAAATTGCTCAATAGGAATCGAATAATTTTCTCGCCATATAGAGAATTGCACTAAGAGCCTTTGAATGTCTTCAGTGATTTTGTGTTTCAGTTTTCAAGGAGAAATTTGATTTCTGTAACAGCCAAATGTCATATGATTCTGGGACTAGTAAACAATGTGCATGATAAAGCTGAGAAACTTTTTTTTTTTTGAAGCAGCGGTCCCTCTTAAATCCGGAGGCTGGTTTGCATATGTGACTTGTAAATTGATCTCCACCCTTGGATTTATATTCAAATTGCATCCAGAAGCCAACTGCTTCTCACCACCTCCTCTACTAGCACCTGTTCAAATCAAAGCCAACATTATCTTTCTCCAAGATTATCGCAAATAGCCTCCTAACTGGTTTCCCTTGCTAAATATATATATATATTAATATATATATTTATATATATATTAATATATATATATATAATTTTTTTTTTTTGAGCAATGGTAATATTATTGGAATAAATGCATCATCTCCCCAGAGGAATGCTTTTACCATCATTTATTGGATAGTCACTTATTCAACAAATATTTATGGAGACCCTACCATCTGCTAGCATTGTTCTGGGCCTTGATGGTACAGCAATAAACACTATAGCAGGGGTCCCCAAACTTTTTACACAGGGGGCCAGTTCACTGTCCCTCAGACTGTTGGAGGGCCAGACTATAAAAAATACTATGAACAAATCCCTATGCACACTGTACATATCTTATTTTAAAGTAAAAAAACAAAACGGGAACAAATACAATATTTAAAATAAAGAACAAGTAAATTTAAATCAACAAACTTAACAGTATTTTAATGGGAAATATGGGCCTGCTTTTGGCTAATGAGATGGTCAATATCTGGTTTCATATTTGTCACTGCTAGCCGTAACAAGTGATATGACGCGCTTCCGGAGCCCTGACGCGTGCGTCCCGCATCACCGGAAGTAGCACTGTACGTGAGCGACACTGCGCTTTGCATCCGCATCCGCATCCTGTGCTCCTCTCACTGACCACCAATGAAAGAGATGCCCCTTCCAGAAGTGCGGCGGGGGCCGGATAAATGGCCTCAGGGGGCCGTAGTTAGGGCACCCCTGCACTATAGATACCAATTCCTGCCTCACAGAGCATTTATCTTAGACATGCAATGACCATTAAACAAATACACAAGCACAGTATAGCCTATGCCAGATGGAGGAAGATAATGTAGAGTAAGGGAGGAAAAGGAGCACAGGGAGTAGGGGTTGCTATTTTAAAGATGGTAGCTGCAGAAAACCCCTCTGATAAGCTGCCATTTGAACAGAGACCAAGAGGAGAGGAGGAAGGGAAACTTGTTGTAATGTAAGAGGAGGGAGAGGGAAGGATATTCCAGGCAGAGGAAACAGCAGGGATAAAGGCCTTGAGGCGAAGCAAAGAGGCCAGAATGGCTCAGGCACAGGGGGTGAAGAGAGAATAGAGAGGTGGTTACAGACACGGTGGGAATGAGGGAGGTTTATGGGGACCCTGTGGGCCACCAAGAGAATTCAGACTCCTCCTCTAAGTTGGAAAGCCACTGTAGGATTTTGAAGAGAGAGGTCATCTTGATCTAATTTATATTTTAAAAGGATCATTCTGGCTAACTGCTTTTATAGAGTAGGGGTCTCACACTTGAGTATGCACCACAATCACCTGGAGGGCTTGTTGCTGGGCACACCCCAGAGCTTCTAACTGAGTAGATCTGGTGTGAGGCAGGGGAATTTGCATTTCTCTCAAGTTCTTAGATGATGTTGATGCTGCTGGTCTAGGACCATATTGTGAAAACCACAGGTATAGAGAATAATTTGTAGCAGGGGCAATAGTAGAAACAGGGAAACCAGTAAAGGGGTTATTTGCAGTAATCCAGCAAAAAGATGATGATGGCTCCAATTCAACCAGCAGAGAAGGTGGTGAGAAGTATTTGAATTCTGGATACAATTTGAATATAGATCCAGTGGGACTTGCTGGATGATTGAACATGGGGCATTATGAAAAAAAGAAATGAGTGAAGGATTTTAGATTAAGCAATTAGATGATGGACTTGCCATTTGCTGGGATGAGGAAGATGAGGTGGGGGTAGGGTACCTATCAGGAGTTTAGTTTGGGGAATGTTAAATTCAATGTGCCTATTAGATCTCCAAGTGGAGATGTCAATTAAACTTTTCTTTTAGAAGAATCAAGATTTCAGGAGAGAGTTTTGGGCTGGTGGTAGACTGGCAGGAGTCATCGGCAAATAGCTGGCTTTGTAAAGACTGACTGAGATCGTCCCTGGAGAGAATGAAGACAGAGAAAATGGTCAAGGACCAAATCTGTGGCAGTCAGTCAATGGTTGGGAACAGGGCAATAAAAGGGACCAGAAATGAAGCTGAGAAATGACCATGGAGGTGAGAGGAAAACCTGGAGATTGTGGTGGCCTGGATGTCAAGGGAAGAAGGTATTTCAGCAAGTTCAGGTATATTTACTATAAGGTCACCTTGTCATGACAGCTACCACCAGGTATCTGCTGTGAAGGAGAAAATACTGGCTGTCACTGAATATGCCAAATTTGAAAGTGGTTTCCTATGGGTAAATGATTGCCACAAGAAAGGATGGTCACTGTGATTGAAATTTATTATATATACATTTTAGCTGATTTTATTTTTGCAATAAAAAACATAGCATTGAAACAATTTAATCATTGACATAGACTAGAATCTTTTCCTCCATCTTCAAGCATTCTATCTAGCTAACTCTTGTCACTAAAACAAATTGTCCAATTTTTAGAGATGTAGCTATAAATCGAAGTTGTTGTATGTGTGGTCAGACTACTGGGAATTTGTATGGGCAAATTTGATAAATGTTTCAGGAGGTGCAGAGTGTTTTTCATGCCCCCCCCCCATCCCTTTATTTTCTGACATTGGGTCTTGGAAGTCTGGTTTCTCAGGGAAAAAAACAAATTATGGAAACCAATGCTTCAAATTATTTGTTCATCAAGCCCTGAGCAACCTTGTCTTTAATCTTTCCCTTTTTCCAAGTATAGCGGGTTGGGAGTAGCCATGTGGTTGTAATGCTGGGAGGATGGGTAAGACTAGATATGAGACCAGGACAGGATTTGGGTTGATGACAGAGAGCAAGAGAACATCATCTGGATTTCTTTCAGAAGCCCAAATCCTTGGAGAGCAGTCTAACATTGGGCTGAGAGATGCGGTCTGCAATCGGTTAGCTTGGGTTTGACTAATCAAGCAGAGGACGTGAAGAACACATGGCCCAGAGCCTTATGCTGCTCCCCCTGGTGAGATCCAATTGTGGGCAGATCAGCTCCTTGAAGTTCTTACAGAAGGGAGCTATCACTTGCCTCTCTGTGAGAATTACAATAGCTGGCAATTCAGAGTGCACTGAGCAGAGTCATTTGTTGCCTCTTTTATCTAAGTATATCTGATGGCAGATCAGCCTTACTTGGTAACCTCATTAAAGATTTCACAGAATTTCACATTGCTTTTTGTTTGTGTGTGTGAGAATGTTACAACTTCCAGGAACTCATCCTCAAACCCAAAATAGATGTAAAAAAGGATACCACAGACTGTGTATTCTTTCTCCTTGTAAGGCAAAATACTACTTGCAATTCAGCATTATATTCCCCAAGTACATTGGCTAAAGAAGACAATACTCAGCGCTGTGGGTGATACAATTGGCGGGAGCTCGACTTTACTCCCAAAGAGGTAAACAATATGTACAAGATATTGTTATCTGTTACTGTCTTTAAGGAGGGCTGTAGGTGCTGGCGCTGAGCACTCCTTCCCATAGAAGCTGCCGGAACACTGCAGGGAACTGCTGTTGTATTCTACTTCTCTATAAGGAGAAAACAAGTGTTTATTATCCAGGTTTACTGCTCAAATGGGTTATTAAAATACTTAGGACGAGGTATATAACCTCTTCATGTCTCATTCATTCAACAAATAGATATTTCAGGCACTGTTCTACGTGTTTGGGACAATCAGTCAACAAAGCAGACAAAAAGCCTTGTTTTCTTGGAGTTTGCATTTGTAGAAGGGTAGAGAAAAAAATAACTAAAAACATAGTAGATAGTTAAATTATGTAATATGTTGAAAAGGCATAAAATGCAATGGAAATAGGAAAGCATAGTAAGAGGTTTGAGCATGCAGAGGGAGAGACAGATGGCCACTTTTGATAAAGGAGATAAGGTAACTCACCTTTGAGATTCTGACATTTGAGGACAGAGTTGTAGAAGATGAAGTGGCTAGCTAAGTGGATTTCTAGGGGAAGAATGTTTCAGGCAGATGGAAGAACCAGGGCAAAAGTCTTGGAGCAGAAACAAGCCAGGAATGTGTAGGGAATAGCACTGAAACCAGTGTGACTGGAATGGAATGAGGGAGGTGTTAACAGAAGGCGAAGTAGGAGAGGAGATGGAACTCTGCTTATAGAGGGTCTCACCAGCTCTTTTAAGCACTGTGGCATTTAGTCAAAGTGGAATGGGAATCCCTGGGAGGAGTTTAGACAGAGGAATGGTATGTTCTGGGTTACATTTTAGGACTATCATTCTGGTTTCTTTATTAGGAATAGACTCTTCAAAGGTAAGTTTGGGAACAAGATGACCAAGTGGGAGGCTGTAGTGATAATCCAGGTGAGAGATGATAATTCAAACAGAGTGGTAGCTGTGGGGACAGGAGGAAGTAGTGTGCATGAGATTGTCCAATGATACCAAGGATTTTACTATGAGGAATTGGAAGGAAGATGTTTCTATCTACTGAAATGGAAAAATATCTGATGGAATAGATTTCTGAGAGAAGATGAGAACATCATTTTTAGACATGTTACATTTGAGATGCCTGTGAGACATCAAGTGGATATGTCAGGTAGGCAGCTGCATGTATGAGTCTAAAGTTCAAAAGAGAGGTCAGTCATGAGATAAAAATATGAAAGTCATTCTCCTGTTGATAAAGTTCATTAACAAAGTTTGTTCTGAGAAAGAAGAAAACCAAGGACTGATCCCTTGAGTGCTCAAATATTAACAGGTCTTGGGGAGGTAGGGGTACTAAATGAAATCTGAGAAGGAATAACCTGTGAGATAAGCCAACAAAAAAGAGTACAGTGTCCTGGAAGCCACGTGAAGAAAGATATTGAAGAGGAGGGATTGATCAACATGACATTGGATTTATAGATGAATTTTCTCCTCTGTAAAATGCAGGTTAAGATAGCACCGGCCTCACAGGCTTAAATAAGTTGTGTGAATGGCCAATTACAATGCCTGGTGTCAGAACTCAAAAATACTACCTGCTAGTTTTATTCCTAACACTTCTGACAAATCACTTCCAGTAGTCACTCCTTGTCAACGGTTTCCCTTTCCATGGCTTCAGTTACTCATGGTCAACTGTTGTATGAAAATATTAAATGGAAAATTACAGAAATAGCAATTTATAAGTTTATGTATTTTTGTCATTCCAAATAGCGTGGTAAAATTTCCTGCTGTCCCACTCCATCCCTGCTGGAGCATGAATCATCCCACTGTCCAGGGTATCTGCTCTGCATACGCTACCCGACCATTAGTGACTGAGTAGACATCCTGGTTTTCTGGTAGGTTCTCAGAGAGAAAGAGAGAGAGAAAGAGAAACTTTTTACTTCCTCTCTTCCTACCCCTTCTTCTTCTTCACTAGACTCACTCAGGAACCTCATCCAACAAAGGTATTTTTTATATCTGGTGGGTGGCATTCCATGGGTGTGGAATCTAGTGTGTAAAACCCTGGCCATTCTCCTCTAGGTTTACCTTAAAATACACAGGGCATTGGTCTATAGGCTGTTGACCTGATTTTATCTGGCAATGGCGGCAAACACCCCATTGTTTCCTCCTCTTTCTTGTGTTTCTTAGTCATGGTTGCGGAAAAGCATTGTGGGATATGCAAGGTGATGATTCTTTATGGCTGGCCTACATACAAGCATCTGACAGAGCCTGCAGTAAATTGGGAACTGAAGTTCAGTTACATGGGACTAGAAACAAGATGCTGTGGGTACTCCACCCATATTCTCTTGCCTTTACCACTTCCTCAGAGGCTGCCTGATTTCAACTGTAGCACCTACATTTCTTTGCTTGAGGTGTTGTGAAGCGGCATAGCCAGCAGCAGTATCCAAGATTCCATTTGCCCCTCATCCTTGTCATCACTTGGAGCTCTCAAGTTTTTTTTAAAGCTATTCTGATAGGTGTAGTGTTGTCTCATCATGGTTTTACTTTTCATTTCCCTAATGACTAATGATGTTGGGCATCTTTTATGTGCTTATTGGCTATCTATGTATCTTTTAATGAAATGTCATTTTTCTTATTGCTGAATTTTGATAGTTCTTTATATATGCATGCCGGAGACAAGATTTTTGACAGATAAGTGATTTGCAAATATTTTCTCCCAGTCTGTGGCTTCTCTTTTCGTGCTTTTATTAGTCTTTCACAGAACAAAAGTTTTGTATTTTGATGCAATCGAATTTATCAAAATTTTCTCTTTTATGGCTTGTACAATACTTTAGGTGTCGTATCTAAGAACTAATTTGCCTAGGTCATAAACTAGAATCAACACCAAAATGTTTATGTTTTGTGTTGTGTTATTTTTTAGCAAAGAGGAGAGAGAGAGAGAGAGAGAGAGAGAGAGAGAAGAATAGTCAGGTACAGACACACAGGAAGAGAGAGCGATGAGAAGCACCAACTCGTAGTTGTGGCATTTAGTTGTTCTTGATTGTTTTCTCATATGTGCCTTGAACAGTGCTCCAGCTGAGCCAGGGACCCCTAGGTCAAGCCAGCGACCTTGGGGTTCAAGCCAGTGACCTTTGGGCTCAACCCAGCAATCATCAGGTCATGTCTATGATCCCACATTCAAGCCAGCAACCCCACACTCAAGCTGGTGAGTCTGCACTCAAGCCGGTGACCTTGGGATTTCAAACCTGAGTTCTCCACATCCCAGGTTGATGCTCTATCCACTGTGCAATCACCTGGTCAGGCTGTTTATGATTTATTTTGAGTTCATCTTTCTATACAGTATGAGAAATTAATCAAGATTTATTTATTTTTATATGAATTCTTCTTCCAGTTATTTTTTTTTCTTCTTAGCCAAGTGAGAGGAAGGGAGATAAAGAGACAGACCCTCTCATTCACCCTGACTGGGATCCACCCAGAAGCCACTGTCTTGGGTCGATGCTCTGTTCTCTGGGGTCATGCTCACAACCCAGATAGTTTTAACACTTGAGGAAGAAGCTCCAGGAAGCCATCCTCAGTGCCTGAGGCCGAAGCACTTGAACCAATTGAGCCATGGCTACAGGAGGAGAAGAGAAGGGGGTGGGGAAGAGGTGGAGAAGCAGATGGCTTCTTCTCCTATGTGCCCTGACCGAGAATTGAACCCAGGACATCCACACACTAGACTAGTGGTTCTCAAACTTTTTGAAGTCGGGGCACATTTAAAATCCTACAAATAATTGTAGGTGCACTATATACAAGTTTTTGAGAAATATGTTATAATAATTAAGTCGAATATTAAAAAATATATATGGCCCTGGCCGGGTGGCTCAGCGGTAGAGCGTTGGCCTGGAGTGCGGGGGACCCGGGTTCGATTCCCGGCCAGGGCACATAGGAGAAGCGCCCATTTGCTTCTCCACTCCCCCCTCCTTCCTCTCTGTTTCTCTCTTCCCCTCCCGCAGCCAAGGCTCTATTGGAGCAAAGATGGCCTGGGAGCTGGGGATGGCTCCTTAGCCTCTGCCCCAGGCGCTAGAGTGGCTCTGGTCGCCACAGAGCGACACCCCGGAGGGGCAGACCATCACCCCCTGGTGGACAGAGCTTCGCCCCTGGTGGGTGTGCCGGGTGGATCCCAGTTGGGCGCATGAGAGAGTCTGTCTGACTGTCTCTCCCCGTTTCCAGCTTCGGAAAAATACAAAAAAAAAAAATATATATATATATATATATATATATATATAAAGTTCAAGCATGCTTTTATGGTAATTAAATGAAATAAATACAACAAAATTAAATTTACTCTGACATTAAAAAATATTTTTATTTTACATTTTTTGAGTAAGCTTTTTAGAATTCATAAAAAAGGGGTTAAAAAATAAAAAGAGGCCCTGGCCGGTTGGCTCAGCGGTAGAGCGTAGGCCTGGCGTGCGGAGGACCCGGGTTCGATTCCCGGCCAGGGCACATAGGAGAGGTGCCCATTTGCTTCTCCACCCCCCCTCCTTCCTTTCTGTCTCTCTCTTCCCCTCCCGCAGCCAAGGCTCCATTGGAGCAAGGATGGCCCGGGCGCTGGGGATGGCTCCTTGGCCTCTGCCCCTGGCGCTGGAGTGGCTCTGGTTGCGGCAGAGCGACGCCCCGGAGGGGCAGAGCATCGCCCCCTGGTGGGCAGAGTGTCGCCCCTGGTGGGCGTGCCGGGTGGATCCCGGTTGGACGCATGCGGGAGTCTGTCTGACTGTCTCTCCCCGTTTCCAGCTTCGGAAGAATACAAAAATAATAATAATAATAAAAATAAATAAATAAAAAGAACGACAAAAACGTTATCTTTATATATATATATAAAATATAGATTATATATATATAAAATGTATAATATAGATACATTTTTAGTAAGATTTAGTAAATTCGGCAGGTCTCGGTGCAAATGTGTTAGGTTTTTTCATTCTTGTGTTTATGAGAAACATGAGCCTGATGTGTCCTAGCAATTTCTTCAATGTTTGGGCATATATTTCAAAGGCAAACTCTCATTTCCTCGTCAACACATTGAAGAATTCCTCTCTTTTTACTCTTAATTGTGTTGAGTGCAGAAAACCCCCACCATATATATCATCTTACACCAAACTTTACACCAAACAAAGGATAGAAGAAATTTGCCTCGTCTTTTCGGGGAACATGGGGGGTAGTGTAAACAATCGAGCACCACAGCTTAACAGCCTTTAGCAACTTAATCAAGGAATTGAGGTGGGGGGGTTGGGCAGATTGTCAGCTTATAGCCAATTCCCCACACCTCTGGCGTGCGGAGGACCCGGGTTCGATTCCCGGCCAGGGCACATAGGAAAAATCTAAACTCCCAAAACTCTGTTGGTTTTTGGTCCCCAACAGGCACATATTTCTCTAGAATACCATAAGGCGCACCTGGAAATTTTCTAGGGTGCACCAGTGTGCCCTGGCGTACATTTTGAGAACCACTGCACTAGACCAACACTCTACCACTGAGCAAACTGGCCAGGGCCCAGTTATTTTTAAATAACACAGTTCAGATGAAGTTGATTTCTATCACAACTTTATTGTTTTTCCTATCTTTGCTTCCCAGATATAGCTAACATTAAGATTTTTGTGGGGGATCCACTGGATCCAGTTTTTATGAATTTGGTTATGAATCTATTTCTGTAAGCTAAAATATGTGATTATATTTATTTTAACATGTTTTGAGATTTTACCCATCTTGATACATGTCAATCGAGTTTATTCTTTTTAACTACAGTACCATGTAATATTGCATCATGTGTGTATACCAACTTTTGCTTATTTATCTCTTTATTAAAGGACATTAAGATAGAATCCTTATTTTCACTAGTATGAACTACAGTCATTATCCTTACACAGACTCCTTGGGCCCATGTACAAATTTCTTTAAGATACATAACAAAAATTTAATTACTAGATACTAGAATGTACTTTTTTACTAAAATGGCTGAACTGATAGATCATTCCACAGCACAGTATTATTTACAATCCGCAGCTTCACCAGATCACAAGACTCTGAAATTATTGACAGTCTTATAGGTATGAAATAGTTTCTTCTTTTTCTTTAAATAATTTGCATTTATCTGACTATTTGTGAGGTCAGCATCCTTTTAAATTTTATTGTTCTTTTCTAAATTAGCCTTTTCTGTATGTCTCCTCTTCATATAGGCTTTTAATTTTGATAAAGATATTTGTCAATACTTTTACATATATATATACCTTTATGTATTTTGTTTAAGAAATTGTTTTCTACTCTGAGCTCATAAAGATATTTTTTTATATTTTCTTATAATTTTTCTATATCTAATTTTCTCTACAAATTGTCTATTGAGATAAAATTTTCTCAAGAGTTGTAAAACACCTCTGAAGTGTATAGTTTGGTCAGTTTTTACAAATATATTCATGTAACCCATACTTGATTTAAAATGTAGACTATTTCCATCATTCTAGAAATTTCTTTGTGCCTCTTCCTAGTCAACCCCATCCCAGAAGCCACCACTGTTCTGATTTTTTATTTTTTGTCATAGATTAGGTCTGCCTATTCTAGAACTTCAGTGTGTCCTCTTTTGTGTGTGGTCTGGCTTCGCTTACTCAGCACAATAGCTTTAAGATTTATTTATATTGTTGCGTGTGTCAGTAGTTCATTCTTTTTTTAAATCTCTATTTATTTTTTTATTTAATTTATTGGTGTGACTTTGGTTCATGAAACCATACAGGTGTCAAGAAAACATAACCTGCCCTGGCCGGTTGGCTCAGCGGTAGAGCGTTGGCCTGGCGTGCAGGGGACCCGGGTTCGATTCCCGGCCAGGGCACATAGGAGAAGCACCCATTTGCTTCTCCACCCCCCCTCCTTCCTCTCTGTCTCTCTCTTCCCCTCCCGCAGCCAAGGCTCCATTGGAGCAAAGATGGCCCGGGCGCTGGGGATGGCTCCTTGGCCTCTGCCCCAGGCGCTAGAATGGCTCTGGTCACGGCAGAGCGACCCCCCTGGTGGGCAGAGCATCGCCCCTGGTGGGCGTGCCGGGTGGATCCCGGTCGGGCGCATGCGGGAGTCAGTCTGACTGTCTCTCCCCGTTTCCAGCTTCAGAAAAATACAAAAAAAAAGAAAAAAAAAAAGAAAACATAATCTATACATTGCATCATGCACCCATCGTCCAAAGAAAAGTCTCTTTCCAACCTATTTACCTCCCTTTTGCCCACCTACACTTACCCCATCTACCTTTCCCTCTGGCTATCACCACACTATTGTCTGTGTCTGTGTTTTGTGTGTGTGTATATATATACATATATAAAATTCTAAGTAATGGTTCAACTTTAGTTTGAGGAGGGACACAATAACAAAATGGAATGGTTTACAGTTCAAATCCCTCATTTGATTTCATTTACTCCCTTAGGTTCTGCAGGGCCTTTATTAGCACACCCAACAAACTTTAAACTGTAGGGCAAACACTGGGTTTCAAGTGCCAAAAGATATAAATCAAGTGCTTGAAACCAGAGCAAGCAATACCTCTTTTTTGTAAACATACAATAGGAAAAAAGAAAGAAGAAAGAAAGAAAGAAAGAAAGAAAGAAAGAAAGAAAGAAAGAAAGAAAGAAAGAAGGAGAGAAAGAGAAAGAGAACATGCTTATTTCTCTCTCTCATGCTTTTTTTTTTTTTTTTTAGCCAGTCACTATTCATAGAAATTTGCTTATCTTGATTCTGGTTAGAACAACTCATCCAATCTTTTTAGATCTACAGCATCAGCCACCCCTATTTTTCTGACAGTTCAAACAAAACATTATAAAAGATACTAGCATGTTTTATCTAATTTCCTGATCTCTTTCATGATGACATCCTGTAATAACTGCAAAATCATAGTTAAATAGCAGTATGATGATGCTATTTATTGCTTTTAGATATTGACTTGGCAGTACAAAGAGTATTTCCAAAAATAATACATTTATGTACAAAGTTAAAAAATTGTCACAGGGTTGTATAATTTTAGAGTTAAGACAAAGCCTTTCAAAGAGCATTGAGTCCACAATCTTTATTTCACAGATGAGGAAAATGCAGAACAAAAGTGTAAATGAGTAGAGCAAAAATCTTCTAATAGCCTTTAAAATACCCTTTCTCGGATCCAAAAGAGTTATAGCAGCATCTAAACACAACTCAGCTTCCTCCTAAGACCCACCTTTATTCCCTCTCCCCACCTCAATGCTTACTCAATCATCAGGTCTTATCCATTTCAGCTATTGAGATCTCCCACATTTGTCTCTTCTCTTCATTTTCAACATCACTACCATAATTTAAGTCGTTATTGCTTTAGGGATTAAGTCCAAACTGCTGAGTTTGGTAAGAGCCTTTTGCAGGCTTAACCTTGTTAATCTGCCTACCTTTTTTGTCTTTACTTGCTTCTTTCAGCTTGTGTAATGATAAACTATTCACAATTCTGTGTTAGACCATGTTTTTTGTTATGTTTAGTTCCATTCACTTACTTCCTTAACATGCATCTGCTTCTCTCTTATTTACATTACTATTCACCCATGAGATCTTAGCTAAGTTATCTCTGCTCTCCAACCCATTCTGACTTGAAGGCCATTTTCTGTATTCTCATAGTACCCATATTTCTCATAGTACTCTTGCTCTCAAAAGTATTCGGAACACTGTTTTTTTATGGTCAGGTAGCTTATCAACATTCATGTTTAGACTGTAAGTTCCATGAGGACCAATGATTGTATCTTGTGAGTAATGTATTCAGAACTAACAAAATAAATTTGTTTTCAATAAAGAATAATAACAATAGTAACTATAATAATATTTTTTTATTATTTGTTTTCTGTTAGACATTGTGCTAAATGTGTTCCCTGAATTACCGGTACTCCTTCTTTGACAGTTAATTTTATATGTCAATTTAGTATCTAAATATTTAGTTAAATAAGACTAAATGTTGCTGTGAAAGTATTTCTTAGATAAGACTAACATTTAAATCACTAGACTTTGAGGCCCTGGCCGGTTGGCTCAGCGGTAGAGCGTCGGCCTGGTGTGCAGGGGACCCGGGTTCGATTCCCGGCCAGGGCACATAGGAGAAGCGCCCATTTGCTTCTCCACCACCCCCCCTTCCTCTCTGTCTCTCTCTTCCCCTCCCGCAGCCGAGGCTCCATTGGAGCGGAGATGGCCCGGGCGCTGGGATGGCTCCTTGGCCTCTGCCCTGGGCGCTAGAGTGGCTCTGGTCCGGCGGAGCGATGCCCCGGAGGGGCAGAGCATCGCCCCTGGTGGGCGTGCCGGGTGGATCCCGGTCGGGCGCATGCGGGAGTCTGTCTGACTGTCTCTCCCCGTTTCCAGCTTCAGAGAAATGCAAGAAAAAATAATAATAATAAATAAATAAAATAAAATAAATCACTAGACTTTGAGTTAGGCAGATTAGCCTCTGTAATGTGTGTGGGCCTCACCCAATCAATTGTAAACTTTAAGAAGGAGACTGATCTCTCCCTAGAAAGAGGGAATTCTGCCAAAAGACTGCCTTTGAATTCAAGTGCAGCATCACTTTTTCCCTGTATCTCCATTCTGCTGGCCTAACTTAGAGACTTTGGACTTGCCATTCTTCAAAATTATGTAAGCCAATTCCTTAAAGTCTCTATATCAATGTCAATATCTATATCTATATTATTTATTCAATCATATCTGTATCTATGCATACACACACACACGCAACATGCACACACATTCTGTTGGTTCTGTTTCTGTGAAGAACTCTAATATACCTTTCAACAGCCCTATGATGAAGGTAATATTATTTTCATTTAGAAAGGAGAAAACAGGACCACAAAGAAGTCGATAGGTTCCCTGTCCAAGGTCATTTATCTAGAAAGTAGAGAAACCAAATTCCAAATTAAAGTCTATTTGACCATAAAATTCATGATCTTAACTATAGTATGCTAGGAATTGATGAATAATTAATTAAACAAAAAATAGATAAATGAGATTGGCTCCCTCTTTATGTAGACATGAGCAGTAATAAAATGTAGTATTTCTGAAAATTGTAATGAGTTAAGATCTTTTATTTGAGATCTTCAAAATCATCCAATCACTTAATCTATTATTTTACTGATGAGAAACTGAAACTTAGTTTTGTTATTCAGTTAGTGAGTGACTTGAGGGTAAAAAAATCCAGTTCTTTTAAGGGTCAGTACTGCAATCTTTTAGTATGCTAACATAGCACCTTCTACAAGAACATTTGGTCACTGACTCCAATTTTCTATGAAAAATGGATGGTGTAAGTAAGCAATGTGTCTGGGGAGGAATCCCTGGTCCATCATAGGATCTTTTTTCCCCTCTATCCAAAACCTACATGAACCAGACCACTAGTACATATGAATTTCAAATCTAACTTAAACATCTTTCAAACCAAAATATGGTTTAATCAACTGAACAAAACAATGGGAACCTGACCAGGCAGTGGCGCAGTGGATAGAGCATTGGACTGGGATGCGGAGGACCCAGGTTTGAAGCCCCAAGGTTGCTGGTTTGAGCACAAGCTCATGCAGCTTGAACGTGGGCTCACCAGCTTGAGCACAGGGTCCCTGGCTTGAGCGTGGGATCATAGACGTGACCTCATGGTTGCTGGCTGGAGCCAAAGGTCACTGGCTTGAGCCCAAGGTGGTTCGCTTGAGCAAGGAGTCACTCACTCTGCTGTAGCCTCCTGGTCAAGGCACATATAAGAACGCAATCAGTGAACAACTAAGGTGCCACAATGAAGAATTGATGCTTCTCATCTCTTTCCCTTCCTGTCTGTCTGCTCCTATCTGTTTCTCTCTCTGACTCTTTCTCTGTTTCTGTCAAAAACAAAAACAATGGGATAGAGTAGAGGAAGGAATCTGACAATATAATGTTGAACTTTTCATTGAACTCTTCAGTCAGAGTTAGTAGCTTTCCTCTTTCATATTTCAATAGTGCTCAGACCAAAACTCTCGATATTTTCATCTATCACAAAGGTTTCTAATCTTTTGTGGACTATTAAGTTAATTGTACTTAATAGTTCCTGTGACATTTTCATATATGCTCAGTGAATATTTGTTAAACAAATGATGCGTACGTATTCAGGAATGATGGCTGAGCCCATTAAACTGATGAATATTTCAAGAAGGACGGTAACTTTCATCAGCTTCCCAAATATATCTTTTCCCTTACCATCACCTATGTAAGTGCTTCAAAACTGACCAAATATTAATATGAGCTCATGAAGATATGCTAGAAGGGGCATATTTCCTACTTTTAGGAAGAACACAATATGCTATTTTCTTCCCTGCTCATACAGTTAGTTTTTATGGTGGAATAAGCTCTCTGATCTGTATACTTAAGAGATAATATAAACATAGCAGGAACAAAGATGCAGTGAAGAAAAAGAGAGAAATTGATAGCAGCTTAAAGTCTGTGAAGGTTGAAACAGAAACAATCTCAGGGGAAATTTTATTTTTCTTTTATGAAGATGCTTCAATGTGTCTATTGGTGATGAAAAAGAGATCCCAGGCTAGCTGGAAGATATTGAATTAAAAATGGGACTTAATTCTTCTGCATAATGAAGTAATGATTTTTAGATTGGCCACTGGTGCTTTGAGGGAAATAATTGGGACAAGGTCTAAATAAATGACAGGTCCTGCAACATAGCCAACACAGGGGTCGGTGGTGCAATGAAAAGTGGCAACTCAAAACAGATTCTCTATGGCAGAGAAGGGCAAGGATTCTAACACCAGTGATGGTTGTTCTCAGTCTTTGTTTGTTTGTTTTTTTATCATGAAGTATAATTCACTTCTATCACCCCTATAGTAAGCTCCAAAGCACACAAAGTATTGCAAAAGGGGTTTCTCAGGGCATGAAGAATAGAATGAAAGGTCATGAAAAATATGAGCAGCTCAGAAGCCAGCAGAGGATATGGAGGGGAGGCCAGAACAGCAGTTCAGAATAATATGTGAGCACATGGCCCTGGGAATCACTGCCCAGAATCAAAGAAATTATAAGACTTGTTGCCATTAGTCAAGAGAAGTCCTCAAGTATAATCAGGGATTACTTGATATTCCTAGAGAAACTGAGGACCTTCTGCTTGGACAAAACACAAAACATCAGTTAAGATGGTTATCATATTTAGAGTCAGAACACTTGGTAATATATATACTTGTCTCATTCCATAGTACTGTAAGATAGATAGATATAGATAGATAGATGATAGATAGATAGATAGATAGATAGATAGATAGATAGATAGATAGATAGATAGACAGATAGATAGATGATAGACACTACTACTAAGAAGAAGGAGAACAAGAAGGTGGAGAAGACAAAGAATAAGAAGAAGGAGAAAGAGAAGAAAAGAAGAAAGGGAGGGAAAGATACTGAAGAGGAGGGCGAAAAGGGGAGGGGAGAAGAAGAGAGGGGAGAAGAGAGGAGAGGAGAAGAGAAGAGAGGGAAGGGGAAGGAAGGGAAGGGGAGGGCAGGAGAGGGGAGGGTAGTGGAAGAGAAGGGAGGGGAGGTGTCAGGAGAGGAGAGGAAAGAAAATTCCAGCTGGGTGAGCTAGAATTTCTCTCTTACCAGAGTTTCGTTTCTATCCATAACCCTTACTATCTCCTTTGTAACCAGAAAATTCTTCTAATCCTCTTCTATAATAAAAGAATAATAATACCTACAATGCAAAGTTGTTGAAACAATTAGAGCTAAAATATCTTTCATAGTGTTTAGCACAAATTAGGCACACAGTGACTACTACCTATTGTATTAAATATTACTATTTTTAAAATAATAATAATGGCAATAACCTAGCCTCCTAAGCATGAAGAGAGTTGAGAGAGTAAAATAAATCTTTATTTGCTTCTTTCTAGAGCTTCTTTGAACCTTTTTGGACAATTAACTAAAATTTTAAAATGTAGGGGAACCACCTTTGAGTGTCAGATAGAAGTGAGTTTAATTCTAACTTCTGTCAGTCCCTAATACATGCGTCTGTCCTGAGTTAGCACCATCAGCTACATATGCATTATTCTTATGTATTTCTGTTCTACTTCTCTCCTGTTGGGGTTGCAAGGCTGAATAACCTTTTCAATTCATTTGAACAGCCATTAAAGTTCATCCATTAAAATTCACTTCCCCACAGAGCTAAAGAGTAATTTTCCACAAAAACCACCACTTAGAGTTGTTACAAAGAGCAAATTAAAGAAAGTGTGAAGAAGCTTTTTGTAAGCTGATTTTCTGGAAGGGCAAAGACGTAGATGGGAACATGGCATTTAGAATCAAACCTCTTTATTCAAAGTCTTCTGATTGCTTCCTTTGCACTCTATACCTTGATTTTCTCATAAAATCAAAATTATAATACCTTTATTAGATGGCGTTTATCCCATTGATTAAATTATGACATTGGTACATGATTTATATATATTATTTGACTCTCACAATCATCCTAAGAAGCATGATTCTATTTTCTTTCAAGCTTTCAAAGGAGAAAACAGTGTCAGAAAGGTTAAGTATCTCACTTAAAATCACACAGCTATTAAGTGATACAATCAAGATGCTAACCTGATTCGTGTGTGCTCCAGAAGCCACGCTGAGCTAATACATTATGAAGACAAAGTGAAATGATGTATGCGAAAAGCCATTTTAAACTGTAAATTGTATGGTATTATTTGTAATTATTATTCTAGTTTAAAAGGTGGTTTATCCTCAAGTAAAACAGGGAATTTAGAATCAGCCCTGCATAGACAGAAGAAAGCAAATAAGTAGCACAGGTAAGGAAGAACTCCAATTTGCTCCAAGTATGTAAATTTATTTTACGTTCAAGAATCATTATTATCCCATCTAATAAATATGCATTGTGTCATACCCAGTATTAGACATTGTAGGAAATGAGACCTAATCAGGAAAGAAGACAAGCAAATATGAAAAAAAGAACATTCTAAGTAGCACAAGGTATTCTAGCGCAATGCTACAGCACACACAATGAAGCCGACTTTGGAGCCAGTGGATTAATCATCAAAGATGTCTTCTAGAATTCTGAGAGATTCTGAATAAAGAAGGCTCAGGGTGAGAAAAAGTGGACAAAGTATCAGGCTCACTAAATGGTCTGTGTCTCAACACCAGCAAGATGAAGGGAGGGAAGAAAACTAATATTTAGTTTAGCAACTGTAGTAACTTAGGTTTGTAATGTTTACTTTGTTTTTTTTATCTTATATATTCTTCATGGCAACCCATTAGGTAAATAAGTATTCATTCGTTCTACAAGTTTTCCTATCAGTTATTTGCTAAATGTCTCTGCTGTGCCAGGCTTTGTGTGAACATCAGAATATATGATGAATAAGAAACAGTCAAATGCAAGAAACAGAAAATTTAAACACACAGCTGTTTTTAAATGTCTCCATTTTGACAGTGAGGAAATTGACACTCAGGTTACACAATTTATCTAAATTCACCAAATAAATTATTGACTGAACTAGTATTAGAACTAATTTTGACTTTTTCTAGTTATGCCCTTAATCTAAGAAAGAATTTATAAATTCTTTATAATAGGTGAAATGAATTTCATCTGCTTAACGTGGCAAAGTATGAACACTTGGTGGTACAGTGGTACCTTGAGATACGAATTTAATTAGTTCTATAACCAAGCTCGTAGGTAACTCAACTCATATATCAAACTGCCGATACTGGACCCATGCGCCAATGCGCCAACTAGCGGCAGCTTCCAGAATCACTACTCCTATCTCGGAATTTCTCTCGGATCTCGAACAAAAATACAGACCGAATTGCAGCTCGTCTCTTAAAAAAAAAAGTATGTTGGTCTGTTCGTATCTCAAGGTACCACTGTACTGACTTATGCCCCTTATCTTATTATCAATAACTCTGTTCAGAACAGTTTGTAATGTAGAAGATAAATATTTTTGAAATTTTACTTACATCTCTTGCTACATACTGTTGGTAACCTTGAGTGTTGCCTAGAAATAATTGCCTTGCTATCATGGGTCAAGCGAGTTCATAACACCAGAGATCCAGTGTTTAAAATAAAGAAAACCTTTCTGTTCCTCTTTTTGAGAGAGGATGTAGAACTATATGGCTCTAAATCGATTCCTACTCAGAGCGGTATCCTGAGAGGAATGAAAAACTTGGAATAATGGGCTCTGGTAACCAAGGCTCCTTATGAATGTAAGTAACAGAAAATCATTCAGCTACATTAAGCAAAAAATGATAAGCTATTTGCACACATAACTGGGAGGTCAGAGGTAAATGATGGAATCAAGTAGATGTCCTCGGGAATATTTTTTTCTATCTCTCATCCTTTTACTATTATTTTTTTCCACATGGCTTTAATCTTTTGGTCTAATTTTTTAAATTAATTTATTTATTCATTTTAGAGGTGTGAGAGAGAGAGAGAGAGAGAGAGAGAGAGATAAAGCGGGGAGGAGCAGGAAGCATCAACTCTCATATGTGCCTTGACCAGACAAGTACAGGGTTTCAAGCTGGCAACCTCAGCATTCCAGGTCGACACTTTATCCACTGCACCACCGCAGGTCAGGCTCTTGGCCTAATTTTACATGATAAGATTTCCCTCCAGTGAGGACAATGGCTGCCAACATTCCTAGATTTACATCTCCACAGCTCTATTTCCACATATCAAATCTCATGGAAGAACTCTGATTGGCCCAGCAGGGATTACTTGCTTACCTTTGTACCAGTCATGATTGTTCAGGCAGTCAGGGCCATGATTGGTCAATTCTGGATGCTGTGCCCAGTACTGTAATCACTGGTTGATTGATAACAGCACCAAAATTGCTTGAAGTAAGAGAAGAACCTATAGTTTAAAGAAGGGAATGCTGGGAAGAAAAAAGAACAAAACTAAAACAAAACATCTAAAACAGGATCTCTCTTTCCAGTTTGGCCTTTAAATATAACTTTGCTAAAAGTGAGAAAAAGACTTTAGTAACTTGAGATTTAGTGATATACATTTTTCATTCTATAATTTATATGAACTATATCAGGGAAATTATGTTATACAATTCAAAGATGTCACTTTACATTATGAGCTATAGTCAAATAAAATGTGAATAGTGCCCCCTGAGTTTGTGCAATGTGGTGGCCTTGAACTAGAATAAATGGTTAAAATTGGTCCAACTGAGGATCAATTTTTTATTTAGCTCATCCCATATACATATAGAAAAAATATACAAAGAATTTGCAATGTCAGTCATGTTATAGATTGTTGGCAGCAGTGTTCACAATATGAGAAGTGGGAAGAACAAATTGTTGCATAAGTTGCTGACTTGTTTCAGTCTTTATAACAGTAGTTTACTATTGATTATTAAAAAAACACTTTCTAGTTCCTTCTATCTTTCTCCTCTACCTAGAGCACATCATTATCTTTTAGAACATAAATTCTCAGCCCATATACGTCTTGCCCAAGGGATTAATTCCTGAAATGGTTGTTTTATGTTGTTAGAAGAACAACCTGGGCTGCCATTAGTTTTTAAAATTTCAAACACAAGTCTTTTCAAAGGTCATGTAGACACTGTCCATTTTCTAGAACTTTTATCTCAATCAATGCTGTTAAAAATGCTTAAAGGAAAAATATACATGATTGTACATCAATGTGCAATCACATTAAGTCAAATTATATGCAGGGCATGAAGGATGTGAGGCTTTTATGCATTTAATAATTTGCTAAGATGAGAATATGACTTACTTAGGTAAAAAAAATTATAGCCCATGAATCACTGAGTTTTCATTTATAAGGGATTATTAAATATGTATTATAATAGCAACCCACAAAAGGAAACCATTACAACTTTCACAGTAAAGTAAGCATTACAATATGAACAACAATTTGTTCATGAAAACGTGGTGGAATTGAAAAGGGCTTCTGGGGCAATTGAATTTCTCCCCAAACTTGTTAACTGAATGGCTGTCATTATCCGTCAGTGCTTTTTCAACAGGTGGCCCTCAGTACCAGGTCTGTATATTTCAGGTGATGGCATTTCTTTGATACCGGTTGGCATCAGACAGCATAGGTTTTCTTTGGGTCTTGAAAATTTCTTGTCTTAGTTCATAATCTTTCTTGTTTAATTACCTTTGCAGAAAAATTCCAGGCCCCTCTTTCATTGTATCAAATTCTCTGTTAATAATATCTCATATAGCATGCACTTATTTAGAATGTCACCTTTCCCTGGCAAACTTTCTGTAAATGTATTAGTGCAAGGGTTGGCCCACTGTTACTCCTATGCAAATCTGAATGATTGATTTGTTGAACAGCCTACACTATGAAAACTTGGCCCCGAATGTTGAATCTTTTTAAAAAACTATTTGTCCAGTTGTTTCACAATCCATGCACACACACTCAAAAACTGGCACACAAACTCATACAGTGCTTTTCCCATAGGCTGGGATAAAGTACCAAGTGAGAGTCTGCTCCCTGGGGCTTCCTTCCGTTGTGAAGGGGATACACATAGAGTTCAGAATCAAGAATGTCAGAGCTGAAAGTGACCAGTGGAAAACAGAAGCCCAGACTGTTACTGAAATGTGCCTGAGGCCGTACTCCAGCTCAAGGCAGAACTCAGATACAGTGAACCCCACCTCCTAGGTCAGTGCTCTTGTTCTGCTCCTTTTTGTTTCCTATGTGAATTTGATCTTGAAAGTTAGATATGTGCAAATGAAGTTCATACCAACCCTCCTCTGTAAAATAGACAAGGGTGAATTAAAGTTACCTTTTTTTTTTGGTGAGAGAGAGAGAGACAGAGACAGACAAAGAAACAGACAGAAACAGACAGACAGAAAGGAAAAAAATGAGAAGCATCAATTCTTCATTGTAACACCTTAGTTGTTCATTGATTGCTTTCTCATCTGTGCCTTGACCTGGGAGATCCAGGAGAGTGAGTGACCCCTTGCTCAAGCCAGTGACCTTGGGCTAAAGCCAGCAACCATGGGGTCCTGTCTATGATTCCACACTCAAGCCAGAGATCCTGCGTTCAAGCTGGTGATCTCAAGGTTTCGAACCTGGGTCCTTTGCATCCCAGGCCGATGCTCTATCCACTGCACCACTGTCTGGTCAGGCAAAGTTACCTTCTTTTTTAAAAACAAATTTTTATTTTAGATAAACTGTTGGGAAAATAGGAAATGAACTTAGCATAAATAGAAAGCTGAAGGCATCAACAGATTTGACATCTTTTCTCTGTGTGCTAGCAAGACAATGAGTCATTAGCGGAATATTCAACCGGTTCCCTCTGTGTTTCCTCTGGCCGCCCGCTCACCAACACCCTATCCGCACGTGAAAACACAGATGTGCAGCTCAGGGAAGAGGAACTGGCGAATAGAAATGAAAGTGGAAGCCACTGAAACCAGAATACTGCAGTTAACTTTGGAGTAGATGTTTACACATTATTAAATTTTATAAATTACTAAATTACATGAACCTACTCTAAGGTGGTGCTGTAAGTAACAACACACTTTTGAATGATTCCTACCTCTCTGTAAGGGAGGGCATTAATGTATTATCCTCTTACATATTACATTTCTTTCTTCACTTCTGCTGCTTCTCCTTTCTATATATGTCATGTCTGCAAAATGCAACGTGCTGCTGGAGTCCACCTACTTCAGGTTTACTCTATCTCATGGAGACATGTCTCTTTTCTAAATTCATAGCATACATTATCTATACCAAGCACCTGCCAAATATTGAAACAATCTTTGGACATATTTAATTGTCTTGTCATATGATTGAATTTTTACCAAGTTTACTTCTCCATCCCCTAACTATGATATAAACATTCTGAAGGCTTTGTGCCGTGTGAGTTTTAGAAACTCCTGACCCTTTCCAACAGGCTATTCCCAGAACCAGCTCAAAAAGTACTTTTCTATGAAGATTTGCCCAAGCTGTAAGGTGAGATTTATTACTTTCTATTTTTTTTTTTTTTCAGTGTGAATGTGGACAATCCCTCTGAAGTAGGAAATGAGAAATTAAAATGTTTTTCTTAAATGCTTTAAGAAATGAAAAGTTGAGGTTGGCAACGTAGGATGATTCTTGGACACAATTTAAGGCTAACACCTAGCAAAAGCACATTGCAAATGACAGGGTCTGGTTTAATAGGCAGCCAGTCAAGGAAATATGCTGACCCACAGAGTTAAAGCTGGAGGAGAGAGATGGAATGAATACGTCTCATTGGCACACACCCTCACAGGTGGGGTCCTCTAAAAGGAGAGCCTGCTGTTTATCTCCAGCCGTGTTTCCATGAACAGTTAGAACCATGGTTCAGCCATGCCCCAGCTAATGTGTAATTTTCTCCAGTTTTGATTTCTCTTCCTCTTTCTTTATGGTACATAAAATATATAATCTTAGAAATACACACGTGTACCCACACACACATGCATATACATATATTTTTAAGTGGTTGTTGTGTGAGTTCATCAAATTGAGATGGGGTTTCGGTGATGGTAACACTTTTCTCCCCTCAAAGCATGCTATTCAAGTATTAGCTTCAGATTCCAGTGAGTCGTTTCCTTCCATTGTTTGAGAATTTACTTGTTTGATGGTATAATTTCACTGTTACTTTTTATCACTGCAAACAAGAATAATTTAATAGCTTAAAAATATTTTTAAACTCTGGCCAAGTAGCTCAATTGGTTAGAGCACCATCCTGGTATACCAAGGTTGCGGGTTCAATCCCTCATCAGGGAAAATACAAAAATCAACCAATGAATGTATAAATAAGTTGAACAACAAATCAATGTTTCTTTCTTTCTTTTTTCTTCTCTTTCCCCCCTTCCTCTTTCTCTAAAATCAATAAATAAGTTTTTAAAATTTAAATTACAGGCCCTGGCTGTTGGCTCAGCGGTAGAACGTCGGCCTGGCGTGCGGGGGACCCGGGTTCAATTCCCGGCCAGGGCACATAGGAGAAGCGCCCATTTGCTTCTCCACCCCCACCCCCCTCCTTCCTCTCTGTCTCTCTCTTCCCCTCCAGCAGCCAAGGCTCCATTGGAGCAAAGATGGCCCGGGCGCTGGGGATGCTCCTTGGCCTCTGCCCCAGGCGCTAGAGTGGCTCTGGTCGCGGCAGAGCGACCCCCCCCCCCCCCCGGAGGGGCAGAGCATTGCCCCCTGGTGGGCAGAGCCTCGCCCCTAGTGGGCTTGCCGGGTGGATCCTGGTCGGGCGCATGCGGGAGTCTGTCTGACTGTCTCTCCCCGTTTCCAGTTTCAGAAAAATACAAAAAAAAAAAAAAAAATTTAAATTACAATGGTTTAATTGAAATATATTTGATGCAAAACATTGTGTACATGCAAGGTGTAAAACAATTTGAGTTGATGCATTTATAAATTATAAGATAACATATAAATATATACTACTTCTACCACATCACATAATTATAATTTTTTTGGTGGAAATAATTAAGACTAGTCTCTTAGCAAGTTTGATGATTATTATACAATATAACTGTCTATAATTTTATAGCTTTTAAATATGTAGCTTTTATGTAGAGTCATTCTGTATATATGTATGTGCTCTAAAACACACACACCATCCTTGGTAGTTTCTTCTTTAAGTCAAGTTTCTTAAACCTTCTTGTTTCAAACAAATCACAAAAAAAAACCCGTGTTTTTTTAATGCTACTATACTTTATTAAAATATAGTTCACAGGAATCAGGAGACCCCCATAGTCAAGAATTTAAACTTTTATAGTTCTAAAGATTTGCAAGTGACCCCAACGTTCTGTGGCCTATAGATATTTGTCATTTTATCTGACACACACAATTTGATGTTTGAGAACTACAAGGCTAGCATCCAGAATCAAGTCGTTAGGCTAGTGAGATTAGCCGATGCTTAGCAATTATGTTTCAACACTACTTCATGATTCGCTACTTATTATGATTGCCCTGTGATGAGTCTCATTAGGTGGGATAGTAATACTTCCCAAATCTAGGGTTTCTTAGATTCCAAGGCTCTCCTCTTCTTTTTCTTTTACTGGAGGGAAAGTTCCTTTAGCACAAACATATCAGTGTTCCTATTGTTGTAACCCCTGGTGCTTAGCATGGTGCCTGGCATATACAAGTTGGGAAGCTAATTTGCTGCCTCCTAAATACTCATGCACACACAGTGATGCTCGTGTGCTCATTCATGCACTCACACGTGCATGCGTAATCTATATACAATTGAATTGTGATTTAATCTGTTCTTTTGAATTTTCTCTGTCTCATTCATTAGGATAGGTCATTGAGAATTGATTTGATCCTCACCAGGTGTAACCTTTTGCATTGATTAGCATGTTGGTGTGGAATAGTGGGTCTCAAATGTGGCTATATGTTAGAACAACCCAGAAAGTTCTAGAAAAATCCTGATGTTTAGGCTGCACCCCTGACCAAATAATCAGCACCTTTGGGAACAGGATCCAAACATCCATAATTTTAATGCTTCTTTAGTGATTCCTATATACTGCCAGAGTGAGCACCACTGCAGTAGAGTCTCTCATAACAAGCGAAAAGAAATGTAAACACCCTAGATAAAACAGCAATATTTGGAGTGGTGGAAAGAATGCTGAAGTAGGAATCAGAAAACTCGGATCTAAGTTCCAACTCTACCACTTACAAGCTGTGTGACATTGTCCAGTGTTCTAGCTGCCTATAACAGTGTAACAAACCACCCCTAAAATCAGTAGAGTAAAAAAACAACATTTATGACCATTTTACTATGCTCAAGAATCCGAT